>NC_060180.1:35168487-35183487 GCF_021184085.1 Oncorhynchus gorbuscha | reverse complement strand
GCTGTTCTCCTCTCCTCTGAGCTCTTAGACTGTGATTATCTATACCTGAACACTGGAGAGACCCTGGGGAGGCAGCAGGATACATGCACTGTCTAGATGCTTCCAGAGGTTACTGTAATGCAGCAACCATTCAGCCATCATGGGTCTTTATCTATGAACACCAATGGTGGATATGCACACAAATGCATCCTGCTGCTATGAGATTCATCTAAAGAAATATCTCCCCCACAGGACCTTTGTATTTCAAGTTGGATTACATCTCCACACTGTCGGGGAACCTCACATTTCTTGTTTGCTTGACGACTCAATTCTTCCAATCCGTTGCTCTGGCGTTTGAAGAAACTCACAACCGCGGGCGTGGCATAGCGTTTGGCCGGACCAAGGAGTCTGGGTAGCCAGGCAAATTTATTGTAGCTCTTTGGGCCAAATTTTAATTTGCTGTAGTCTCGTTTTCATGTTGCAATCATGTTGCCCATATACCTCATTCATCTCTATGTGTGGGTTACACATTCCCATATTTCTGTGTACTACAGCCTACCCTTTCCCTGACAATGCCTGCCTGCACAAGTGAGTGGTTGAATGTGTGCGAGTGTGCGTGTGCGCACAAAGACACACATTGCTTCATTTGTAACCTCACGCTATACTCCCTCACTCTATTGCTCAAATCAAATCAAAGTTTATTTGTCACGTGCTCCAAATACAACAGGTGTAAACCTTACAGTGAAATGCTTTACTTACAGGCTCTAACCAATGGTGCGAAGGAAAAAAAGGTATGTGTGTGTGTAGGTAAGTAAAGAAATAAAACAACAGTAAAAAGACATTTGAAAAAAGAGTCGCGAGGCTATATACAGACACCTGTTAGTCAGGCTTATTGAGGTAGTATGTACATGTAGGTATCGTTAAAGTGACTATGCATATAAGATAAACAGAGAGTAGCAGTAGCGTAAAAGAGGGGGTGGTGGGTGGTGGGACACAATGCAGATAGCTCGGTTAGCCAATGTGTGGGAGCACTGGTTGGTCGGGCCAATTTCGGTAGTATATACATGAATGTATAGTTAAAGTGACTATGTATATAAGATAAACAGAGAGTAGCAGCATCGTAAAAGAGGGGTTGGGGGGGACACACAATGCAAATAGTCCGGGTAACCATTTGGTTACATGTTCAGGAGTCTTATGGCTTGGGGTAAAAACTGTTGAGAAGCCTTTTTGTCCTAGACTTGGCACTCCGGTACCGCTTGCCATGCGGTAGTAGAGAGAACAGTCTATGACTGGGGTGGCTGGGGTCTTTGACAATTTTTAGGGCCTTCCTCTGACACCGCCTGGTGTAGAGGTCCTGGATGGCAGGCAGCTTTGCCCAAGTGATGTACTGGGCCGTACGCACTACCCTCTGAAGTGCCTTGCGGTTGGAGGCCGAGCAATTGCCGTACCAGGCAGTGATGCAACCTGTCAGGATGCTCTCAATGTTGCAGCTGTAGAACCTTTTGAGGATCTCAGGACCCATGCCAAATCTTTTTAGTTTCCTGAGGGGGAATAGGCTTTGTCGTGCCCTCTTCATGACTGTCGTTTGTCGTGCCCTCTTCATGACTGTTGTTTGTCGTGCCCTCTTCATGACTGTCGTTTGTCGTGCCCTCTTCATGACTGCCGTTTGTCGTGCCCTCTTCATGACTGTCGTTTGTCGTGCCCTCTTCATGACTGTCGTTTGTCGTGCCCTCTTCATGACTGTCGTTTGTCGTGCCCTCTTCATGACTGTCGTTTGTCGTGCCCTCTTCATGACTGTCGTTTGTCGTGCCCTCTTCATGACTGTCGTTTGTCGTGCCCTCTTCATGACTGTCGTTTGTCGTGCCCTCTTCATGACTGTCGTTTGTCGTGCCCTCTTCTGCGTCGCTTCCTATTGCGATTAATTGGTATTTCTGACCTGTGGGGTGTTTGGAGAATATCGTGTGAGTCCTGCTTGCTGCTGTTGTTGTTGTTGAAGAAATCGTTGTCTAATCCGACGTGAGTGAACGCTCTCCTGATATCCAGAAGCTCATTTCTTCCGTTAGATACGGTTGCAGAAACATTACGTACAAAATCATTTACAAATATCTCCACAAAAAAACACATACTAGCACAATTGGTTAGGAGACCGTAAAAGGTTCCCCCTCAGGACAGATATTCAGATGAACACAGATACAGTATATTCCTAACCCTGGGAGTGTATACACCGGGTGGAACCTTTGATCGTAGTGAGGGGTTCTCCAGGTGTCAGGGGGAATAAGTAAGAGATGCACCCCTGTGGTTGAGAGGTAAATAACCTTGTCCACCGTCCAAGGTGCTCCCTCACTTTTTACAATTTGAGAAAACACAGATAAATTCAAAATACATGATATTAAAGTACCACTAAAATTCCATTAAATACATATGTATGCTATAACAGCCTATAGGTAGCTAAATGGTGGTTTCTTCCCTGTCGTTTTCTCTGGCGGTGGGAGGAATGATGAATAACTGTCTGTTGGCATGTGTGCAGAAGCCCATTGGTCGGAGGCTTGACCACTTTGCCGACCACTTTGAGCGGGCCAAATCCGACGTAACAAGAACAGACAGACGGTACTCTACTAGGGATTGCTAAAGCATGTGTCCTCAAAACATTTTGTTATGGAATTGGGGCTCTTGTAATACGCATTTGAACTCGCCCGACTGTCTGAGTGCTTAGTTTACAGAAACGTACCGCCTCTATTGCGTATGCAGGCAAACTGATCACGCTAACGAGATCTAGCATCCAAATTCACCATGTCTGCCTTGATGTTCATAAAACTCCACGGAGGCCTCTTGCGCAGTTGAACCCAAAATGATATGTGACCACCTGGTTATGGTGTTGTCCTTTCAGCAACATGATTCAAAGGGCGCTCAAATCTCTTAAAATAATCCACATCCAGATGTTGTATCTGCCTAATAATCCTACTCATCACTTACTAGTATTATTACAAATAGAAGATTAGCATTTATCACAATGGTGCTCGTTTAGTAAAGTTAAGAGCAAAGCCGAAATCAATGTCTCGCAAGATACGTAGGCATATAGGCTAATGAATAATTCATATTTTACTTAACAGACCCGGATATAATAGCATATAAGCCTACTGTAGCATAGTATGACTATAATATTTTACACCAAAAACACCTCCGCAGTCATTTCTTATCTGATGCTGAATAATCACATGTATTTCGTCATGCGGCCACAAATCAACAGTGCGCACTGCAGGCTATATGCTTTGATTGAAACAAAATAGACCTATAAGAAAGGCTATTAGTCCGCATAGAGTTTAGACATTCCATGGGTAAAACGTGAAGAATTGTCATTTATGATTGAAAGTGATAATGGCCCATTTTGGTGTTTGAGGGGTATTAAAAATAGAACGTTTAAGATGTTAAAAATAGAACACAGAACACGCGTGGGCATAGGCAGACGTTGCCATTGGATGATGCATGTTATGCACCTATTTTATAATGATATTTAATCTGTCAGCACAAACTTTGATTGAGTAATGATAACATCATTTTATTTCAAAACAATTGCACTCCCTCACCTAAAAAAAATAATAGCACCACACCACTGACACCATCCATATCAAATATGATCAGATGTGTGTGTGTGTGTGTGGACGCAGCTATATCTGTGTTGAATATAGTTGTACTTGATTAATTGGCTTGGGGAAATTATTGGTTACCATGTGACATTAAAAACAGGGCCTTCAGAAAGTATTCACACCTGTTGACTTTTTACCCATTGTGTTGTGTTACAGCCTCAATTTAAAAATGGATTAAACTGAGATGCTGTGTCACTGATCTACACACAGTATCCCATCATGTCAACGTGGAATTATGTTTTTAGAAATGATTACAAATGAATCAAAAATGAGATGTTTAAATGTCTTGAGTCAATCTTTTTTTTTAAACTTTTTTTTTTTACAATCGCGAGGACCCATTTCTCAATACTTAGGTCACTTTTTCAAAACTCTTCACACAGTGAGCACAACAGCAGTCTATGTCGGCTAAACTGTGGGTCATTTTTCATTGCTTTGGCACAAAATTCATTCAATGACTACATCAAATCTAATTGTATTAGTCACATGCGCTGAATACAACAGTGAAATGATTACTTACGAGCCTTACAGTGAAATGATTACTTACGAGCCTTACAGTGAAATGATTACTTACGAGCCTTACAGTGAAATGATTACTTACGAGCCTTACAGTGAAATGATTACTTACGAGCCTTACAGTGAAATGATTACTTACGAGCCTTACAGTGAAATGATTACTTACGAGCCTTACAGTGAAATGATTACTTACGAGCCTTACAGTGAAATGATTACTTACGAGCCTTACAGTGAAATGATTACTTACGAGCCTTACAGTGAAATGATTACTTACGAGCCCCCAACCAACAATGCAGTTTCAAGAAAATACAGACAAGAATAAGAGATAAAAGTAACAAGTAATTAAAGATCAGCAGTAAAACAACAATAGCGAGACTATATACAGGGGGTACCGGTGCCATGTAATATGTACATGTAGGTAGAGTTATTGAAGTGAATATGCATACACAACAACAGACATCTGTCAAATTTCATGAATTATTTTCTCACTCAGACACAACCACCACCAAAACTCTATGTACCTACAGGCCAATTTGCACATACTCTTTTCAAAACGGTTAAACTTAAGGTCAAAACCTAACATAACACAACATTGAATAAGACAGCAATTTTCTACATTTCTATAGTAATATGTATTGAAATATATTCCAAATCTAAAAAATGTAATTCCATCAAAACAATTAGACCAACCACAGCTGATTCCCATTGTAGCTGAACACCCAGGTGTTAGTCTTTCAAATTCATTGCCATCTATACAAAAGGGGACATCTTAGGAATAATGCTGTACAGTAATGTAAACATGGACCCAGCCAGAGATAGAGAAGTGGCTGACAGAGGAAGAAGAGTGGCTGGGAGAGGGAGAGGAGTATGTATGCGTGGTGGAAGAAGACTGAGAGGAAGATCAAGAGCTTTCGTCTCAGAGGAGACTAGGGCCACTATGATTGATCATGTAATAAATCATGGTCTATCAATGAGAGAGGCTGGTCTAAGAGTGCAGACAAATCTGCAACGCTCAACAGTGGCATCTATTGTGAGAAATTGCCGGCAAAACGGGTAAGATGTGCATTCTGCAAGGGGCATCTGACTGAACTGCACATTACAGAAGCAAATTGAGCAAAGCCTCCAAACCTTCTTGTGTGTAATTGTTTTTGTATTTCTGCTTAGGACCCAACGGTTACCTCCTACAGGCGGGAGAGGTAGGACTTTCACTGCTGTGCAGGAAACTGCAATCGTTGATATGGTCATCAGAAACAACGGCATAAAACTCACAGAGATTCGGGACAGAGTGTTGGCAGACAACATTACATTTTGAAATATTCACAATGTAACAATAACAACTATTTCTAGAGTCCTGAAATAACATCAAGTCAGGATGAAGCAGTTGTACACTGTCCCCTTTGAGAGGAACTCTGAACGAGTCAAGCAACTCAGGAACCAATATGTCCAGGTAAGATGACTATAAAATGCAGAACTGGTTTTGAACAAAACCAAACAGTGTAGAGGCACACTGCGGCATGTTTTTAGGTATAATGTAAACTAACAGCCTAACTATAATGTAATAGCCTAACTCTTATGTTTCCTTGTGGATTTATTTGAGAGAATCGTGGAGATTGAAGCCGGGCAAACACCCCACATATTCATCTTTGTGGATGAGGCTGGTTTCAACTTGGCCAAAACACGGCGGAGAGGAAGGAATGTGATTGGGAAAAGAGCCACAGTGGATGTCCCGGGCCAGAGGGGTGCCAACATCACAAATGTGAAGCAATGTCCTCTGATGGATGGCTGTTACACAAACCTCTAATTGGGCCATACAACACCGAGCGTTTCATTTCATTCCTGGATGACCTCTATGGAAGGGTTGGGCCATACAACACCGAGCGTCTCATTTCATTCCTGGATGACCTCTATGGAAGGGTTGGGTCAGGTCAGGAAAGGGTTTTAAGTGAGGCGAAATCGGCCAACGTTTGTAATTGTATGGGACAATATGGCATTTCACCAGTCCTGTGCAGTCAGAGTGGTTTGCAGTCCGTCCCAGGATGGTGTCACTTTTCTTCTCACCTTTACTCTCCATTCCTCAACCCTATTGAGGAATTATTTTCCTCATGGAGGTGGAAGGTTTATGAGCACCATCCACATCAAATGTCCCTCCTGGATGCAATGAGCGCTGGATGCCTGGACATATCTGCAGAAGATTGCCAGGGATGGACCAGGCATGCCAAAAGGTTATTTTCTAGGTGTATTGCCCAAGATAAGATGTGATGTGGATGAGAACCTGTGGCCAAATGCAGAAGACAGGGTTGACTAGCATTGCTACTGTATATGTATCGGTAGATTGTGTATATACAAATGATTGTATTTTGGAATCACTCAATACCAAAAAATGACAAAGATATAAGTCATTCAGTCAGTCAGTCTAAGTCATTCCTGTAACATATACTGCAGTGAATTCTAAACAGTAGAGAGGTGTCATTCTTGTTTTGTAAAGACATTTTACATTAGAAAACATTGTGTAATGCTACCTGTTGTTAGTGTTTTTTAGGTCCTTGTTTGAGTGACAAAGTGTGCTTGTTGGGTGACAACCTTTGCTAGTGTTATGGAAGAATGAGTTGATTTGAGACATGTATAAAGTCTTTTGGTAGTCGTAGTACATTTTGGATGTGAAATTAACTGCTGTTCCAAATGGAAAGTTTGTTAAGGATAACTGTGTGGAGTTTTTAAAAAGTGACCTAAGTATTGAGAAATGGGTCCTAGCGATTATAAAAAGAACTGTAAACCCCGTTGTGGCAAGTTGTGGCAAGTTCAGGAGTAATAGTTTTATTTAACGAGTCACATAAGTTGTATGAAATCACTCTGTGTGCAATAATAGTATTTAACATGATTTTTTAATGACTACCTCATCTCTGTACCCAATGCATACAATTAGGTCCCTCAGTCTAGCAGTGAATCTCAAACCCAGATTCAACCACAAAGACCAAGGAGGTTTTTCAATGCCTCGTAAAAGGCACCTATTGGTAGACGAGTATAAAAAAAACAGACGTTGAATATCCTTTGAGCATGGAAAAGTTATTACACTTTGGATGGTGGATCAATACACCCAGTCACTACGAAGATACTGGCGTCCTTCCTAACTCAGTTGCCGGAGAGGAAGGAAATCGCTCAGGGATTTCTACGAGGCTAATGGTTAATTTAAAGTGGTTACAGATTTAAATGGCTGTGATAGGAGAAAATTGAGGATGGATCAACAACATTGTAGTTACTCCACAATACTGAACTAAATGACAGAGGGAAAAGAAGGATGTAAGGAGTGCGTACTGTGGCAGGGAAGTCAGACGCAGGAGAGCAAAAACTGTGTTTCCTGTGCAGTTTAATAACAAAAAAACACCAGAAAACAGAACAATCAAATAATGGGTACATAACCCGACACACACCAGGACAGAAGTGCACAAGCACTTACATTAAACAATCACCAACAAGGACATGAGGGGGTACAGAGGCTTAAATACACAACATGTAATTGATGGGATTGGAACCAAGTGTGATGGAAGACAAGACAAAACCAAAGGAAAATGAAAAGAGGATCAGCGACGGCCACCCGAACAAGGAGAGAGACCAACTTCGGCGGAAGCCGTGACAGTAGTACCCCCCCCCCCTTTCCCCCCCAGCGTGTCGACACCAGCCTCTGGGACGACTCGTGGGGCGAGGCGCAGGGCGATCCGGACAAAGACGGTGGAACCTCTGCAGCATAGATGGCTCCAACACGTCCTCGACCGGAACCCTGCACCTCTCCTCCGGGCCGTACCCCTCCCACTCCACAAGACACTGAAGGCCCCTCGCCTCGAATCCAGTATGGAGCGAACGGAGTACGCCGGGGCTCCCCCGATGTCCAGAGGGGGCGGAGGAAACCTCCCGCACCTCAGACTCCTGGAGCAGGCCAGCCACCACCGGCCTGAGGAGAGACACATGGAACGAGGGGTTAATACGGTAATCGAGTGGAAGCTGTAACCAAAAACAAACCTCGTTCACTCTCCTCAGGACTTTAAATGGCCCCACAAACCGCGGACCCAGCTTCTGGCAGGGCAGGTGTAGGGGCAGGTTTCGGGTCGAGGGCCAGATCCTGTCCCCCGGTGTGAACACCGGGGTCTCACTGTGGTGGCGATCTGCATTCCTCTTTTGCCGCGTCGCGGCCTGCTGAAGGTGGACACGGATGGCTTCCCATGTCTCCTCTGCGCGCCTGAACCAGTTGTCCACCCCAGGAACCTCGGTCAGACCCTGATGCCAAGGCACCAGAACCGGCTGGTACCCCAGTACACACTGGAAGGGAGAGAGGTTAGTGGAGAAGTGGCGGAGCGAGTTCTGTGCCATCTCAGCCCAGGGCACGAACGCCAGCCGGTCCTGGCAATAGGACCGCAGAAACCTACCCACATCCTGGAGACCGTCTCTGGAGGCTCCGGACTGGAGGCCGTCGTTGGAGGCTTCGTGCCATGACTCCTCACTGGAAGCTTCGTGCCATGGATCACCACTGGAGGCTTCTTGCCATGGATCATCACTGGAGGCTTCTTGCCATGGATCATCACTGGAGGCTTCTTGCCATGGATCATCACTGGAGGCTTCTTGCCATGGATCATCACTGGAGGCTTCTTGCCATGGATCATCACTGGAGGCTTCTTGCCATGGATCATCACTGGAGGCTTCTTGCCATGGATCACCACTGGAGGTTTCTTGCCATGGATCACCACTGGAGGCTTCTTGCCATGGATCATCACTGGAGGCTTCTTGCCTTGGATCATAACTGGAGGCTTCTTGCCATGGATCATCACTGGAGGCTTCGTGCCATGGATCATCACCGGAGGCTTCGTGCCATGGATCATCACTGGTGGCTTCTTGCCATTGATCATCACTGGAGTGGAGAGACACACAGGAGGCCTGGCTCTGGGAGCAGGCACAGGACTCACCAGTTTGGGTAGACATACAGGAGGCTTCTTCCTTGGCCGAGGCACCGGATACACTGGGCCGTGGAGGCGCACTGGCGGTCTCAAGCGCAGAGCTAGCACAACCCGTTCTGGCTGGATGACCGCTTCCACCCGGCAAATGCCCGCTTCCACCTGGCACAGAGCACACCGGCCTGTGAATGCTCAAACGAGACACTGGAGTGGAGAGACACACAGGAGGCCTGGCCCTGGCGCATCACCCCATAGCACGGTGCCTGACGAGTTGCATGCTCGTCACGGTAAGCACGGGGAGTTGACTCAGGTCTGAATCCTGACTCGGCCACACTCCCCATGTGACCCACCCGCCCCCCCCAAAAAATTGTGTAAACCTGGGCCCACTTTCTCGCTGCTACCACCTTCCTCTCTGCTTCCAGCTGCTCCCACGGCAGGCGATCCTTTCCCACCTGAATCTCCTCCCATGTCCAGGATCCTTTGCCATTTAGGATGTCCTCCCATGTCCAGTCCTCCTGAACACGCTGCTCCTCCTTACCACGCTGCTTGGTCCGTTTGTGGTGGGAAGTTCTGTCACGGCCGTTAAAAGAAGAGGACCAAGGTGCAGTGTGGTGAGCGTACATTTTCTCTTTATTTGGAAAATGACGCCGAACAAAACAATAAACACTACAAAAACAAACCGTGACGCTAAAGGCTATGTGCCCTAAACAAAGTCAACTTCCCACAAAGACAGGTGGAAAAAAGGGCTACCTAAGTATGGTTCTCAATCAGAGACAATGATAGACAGCTGTCCCTGATTGAGATCCTACCAGGCCAAAACATAGAAATACAAATAATAGAATATAGAATACCCACCCAACTCACACCCTGACCAAACCAAAATAGAGACATAAACAGGATCTCTAAAGTCAGGGCGTGACACCCAGTTCCACAATAAATGTTTGATTTGTTTGATAATGTCAATAATTTATGTCCAAATAGCTACTTTTGTTAGCGCCTTTGGTAAACAAATCAAAACTCACGAAGCGTGTTCACTAGTTGCAGATAAAATGTAAAAACGTTCCGTGACAGTCTGTAGAAACTTGTCAAATGATGAATGGAATGAATCTTTAGGATGTTTTTAACATAAAACTTCAATAATATTCCAACTGGAGAATTCCTTTGTCTTCAGAAAAGCAAAGGAATGGGAGATACCTCTCATGTGAAATGCGCGTGACCAGCGCGTGACTGCTGGCAGACCTCTGACTCATTCCCCTCTCATTCAGCCCCCATTCATAGTAGAAGCATCAAACAAGTTTCTAAAGACGGTTGACATCTAGTGGAAGTCTTAGGAAGTGCGACATGACCAATATCCCACTGTATATTCAATAGGAGCTGAGTTGAAAGTTGACCAACCTCAGATTTCCCACTTCCTGGTTGGATTTTTGTCTCAGGTTTTTGCCTGCCATATGAGTTCTGTTATACTCACAGATATCATTCAAACAGTTTTAGAAACTTCAGAGTGTTTTCTATCCAAATATACTAATACTATGCATATATTTGCAACTAGGACTGAGGAGCAGGCAGTTTAATCTGGACACCTCTGGGCACCTTATTCATCCAAGCTTCTCAATAAATAAAATAACAATTAAAAATGTTAAAATGTAAATGTAAAAATAATAAATAATTAAGGAGCAACAATAAAATAACAGTAGCGTGGGGGTACCGGGGGGTACCAGTACAGAGTCAATGTGCGGGGGCACCGGTTTGTCAAGATAATTGAGGTAATATGTACATGTAGGTAGAGGTAAAGTGACAATGCATGGATAATAAACAGAGAGTAGCAGCAGTGTAAAAATGTGGGTGGGTGGGGGGGCAGTGGATAGCGTTATGTTTGGGGTAAATCCAACACACCACACCACTGAGTAGCACTCATCGTATTTCCATGCATGGTGGTGGCTGCATCAATGTTGTCGGTATTCTTGTCATTGGCAAGGACTAGGGAGTTTTTTGTATAAAAAGAAATGGAATAGAAATAAGCACAGGCAAAGTCCTAGAGGAGAACCTGGTTCAGTCTGCTTTCCAACAGATACTGGGAGACAAATTCACCTTTCAGCAGGACAATAACCTAAAAGACAAGGCCAAATCTACACTGGAGTTGTCTACCAAGATGATGTTGAATGTACAGTTTTTACATAAATCATCTTGAAGATCTATGGCAAGACATAGAAATGGCTGTCGAGCAATGATCAACAACCAACTTAGTTTTAAAAAAGAATGATGTGCAAATATTGTACAATCCAGGTGTGTAAAGCTCTTAAGAGACGCACCCAGAAAAACTCACAGCTGTAATCGCTGATTAAGGTGATTCTAACATATATTGACTCAGGGGTATGATTATTATGCAAATGAGATATTTCCGTATTTCATTTTCAATAAATTAGCAAAAATGTCTTAAAACATGTTTTCACTTCATCATTATGGGATGTTGTGTGTAGATGGGTGAGAAGAAGACAACTATTGAATCCATTTTGAATTCAGGCTGTTATACAACAAAGTGTGGATGAAGTCGAAGGGTAGGAATACTTTGCGAAGGCACTGTACTGTACATATAAAGTGCTAGTATGCATTCAAATGTCAGCATAACACCAGATGGAAGGGGAATAGGACATTCCATAGGATTCAGCTGTGTATCAGTACCGCGTAGGCCTTTGATAGTTGTTTTCCATCATGTGTGCCTATATTTTCAGCTCATCCAGAGAACTACTTAGACAATAGTGATATGAACATTATCACAACAAAGGCACCTGTTTTGCATGTACAACCTGTCCCCCGCCAACACAAAGTCACTTTTAACTTGTCTCATAGCTTTCTAACTTATTTTACCCCAAGAAGTTCAAATGTTATGATAATACCCGAAGGCAGCAGACAGAATGTTGTTGCTCCACACCGTCAGAGAGATGGAGGGCAAGGTGTTTACTGCTACACCACCGTCCTTAGATACCAACCAGCCCAAGGCCACAACACACATACTCACACACATATGCATGTACGTGCACAGTAACACACATACACAAACATGCGTGCGTGCACATACGCATACACACATACGCATACACACACGCGCAAACACACACACACACAAACACACACAGACACAGCATCCCCATCTCCCTTTGATGTCTTCCCCACACCCCATACACACTTCAAACACCAAACCACCTTTGAACCTAGGAGAAATGTATGGAAATGGTCAGTAATGGCATTTGGAGTGGGAGGGAAGTTTGTTGCTTTTAAGACATCTAAGCAAGCACTGTCTGCAACTCAAATTGCTGATGTTTGTTGTTACTTTTCAGAATGATTTTTCAGATGTTTTGCTTGATTTTGTTTGGCAGAGAATTTGACGCATAGCTTCTGATTTAGCACAAGCTAGTCCTTAATTATTCAGTGCATGAGTATCCATGTCCATCATGACAGCACCTAACTGCCTTGCCCGCCTGTACTGAACGCATGAGCAGAAGCCTAGGCGTTTGCTCTGGGAGCTAACATAGACAGATCTCAGACAAAGGGGAGAATCTCAACTGCATTTCCTTGTTCCTCTCCTGATTCCGATTAGACGAAAAGGCCAGAGGGGAGGGACCTTTTGACCTTATCATCCAATGGATTTTGAGAAGGAGGTGAGGATAGAGGACGGAAAGGAATCAAGGAAATGCAGTTGAGATTCTCCCAAGCTTACTCATCACACTAGTTTGGCTAATAGTTACACTTAATACCAGACCCAGATATTGTAGGAGAGATGAGAGAGATGAGAGATTCGTGGTGGTTAGGCCTTTGGAAGCTCCTCTAGTCCTCTCTTCTGCTCCGCTTACGTTCCCTCTCTGCTCCATCGCTATCAGTTTCTCCCAGGCCTTTGGAACAGGGACTCATCTCCCTGGCCTCTGCACTGATACCAGATGGCCCTAAGCCCTGTGTGGAGATGAAAGCACACACACACACACACACACACACACACACACACACACACACACACACACACACACACACACACACACACACACACACACACACACACACACACACACACACACACACACACACACACACACACACACACACACACACACACACACACAAACATACACAGTCACACGCTGAGACCGAATGTGCCAACACTAAATGAGATGCTAGAGTCTGAGATGGGAGATTGGAGTTAGCTAAGTGTGCACTGCTACTGCGGGGGTGGGGGAGGATAAAAAGAGGTTGGGGGAGAGAGAGCGGTGTGTGTGTGGGAAGGGGGAGGCTTTGTAAGGAAAAGGAAGAGGGGTGATGTGAATATGAGCGAGACTGGAAAATGGAAGATCTCACTCGAATTGTGCTTTTGGGGTCAGTGGTGGGTGTGTGTGTGTGTGTGTGTGTGTGTGTGTGTGTGTGTGTGTGCGTGCGTGCGTGCGTGCGTGCGTGCGTGCGTGCGTGCGTGCGTGCGTGTGTGTGTGTGTGTGTGTGTGTGTGTGTGTGTGTGTGTGTGTGTGTGTGTGTGTGTGTGTGTGTGTGTGTGTGTGTGTGATTGGATAGGGGGAGGGGTGAGTGGATGATCTGACTTGAATTGTGCGTATGAATCTTTAATCCTGTTCTCTACACTCGTCTGATGCTCTCTGATGCGCTCTGAGCTCTGGTGGGGGAGAGGAGCATTTCACAGTCTGTTTTTAGTTTCTAGGACAGAGCAGGCGAGAACACAGACACACTTGCCTACACACACACACACACACACACACACACACACACACACACACACACACACACACACACACACACACACACACACACACACACACACACACACACACACACACACACACACACACACACACACACACACACACACACACACACACACACACACACACACACACACACACACACACACACACACACACACACACACACACACACACACACACACACGGCCCTGAGCCCCTAGGGCCTGGATTTACTAGTAAAGCGTTTAATGAATGAATTGATGAGAAGCAGCTAATGAGCAGTGGAGTGTTGAGGGGCATTATCCTATCTACCGCATATGTTTATGATAGAGAGAGAGAAAGGGATGCAGGGAAATAGAGAAAGTCAGGGACAGAGGAAGAGAGAGAGAGAGAGAGAGAGAGAGAGAGAGAGAGAGAGAGAGAGAGAGAGAGAGAGAGAGAGAGAGAGAGAGAGAGAGAGAGAGAGAGAGAGAGAGAGAGAGAGAGAGAGAGAGAGAGAGAGAGAGAGAGAGAGAGAGAGAGAGAGTGGAAGAGAGAGAAACTAATTCTCCTAAAGAGTTGGTAATAACGCTGTAGAAGAGTCTAGGCTCCAATAGCTCTCTACTCTCATCTAATCACTCTTGCCCCCATAGACCCTCCGTGTGATTTACTTTCCTGATGCAACGCCTTGCACTGGGTGTATTTGTGTGTTCCACACTCCTGATGCAACACTTGCCACAACCAGCGTATGTGTGTGTCAATTTCTCTCTCTATCTTCGGTTTGTGAATAGTCTGATTTATGTGTTCAGTGAAGTCAGCAGGCGTGCTGATAGCAGCAGTGGAGTGAGGGGGCGGATGATGTCACACTATTGTGTGTGTGTGTGTGTGTGTGTGTGTGTGTGTGTGTGTGTGTGTGTGTGTGTGTGTGTGTGTGTGTGTGTGTGTGTGTGTGTGTGTGTGTGTGTGTGTGTGTGTGTGTGTGTGTGTGTGTGTGTGTGTGTGTGTGTGTGTGTGTGTGTGTGTGTGTGTGTGTGTGAGCTTGTTCGCGCTTCAAACTTTAATGTGCCAGCCCATCACTTTCTGTTGGTCTGATAACACGGATCCCTGAAGTCATCAAAAAAACACAAAGCACAGCAGGCCTCCGCTTTCATGTCACCTTATTCAAAACCCTACCACACACATATACACCAACTCCCACCGCCCCCTTTT
>NC_060180.1:35080987-35163487 GCF_021184085.1 Oncorhynchus gorbuscha | reverse complement strand
GCGTTTTGGTCTATGCCTTCTGTGAGAGATGTTACAGCATGCATATGTATTCACCCCCTTTGCTATGAAGCCCCTAAATAAGATCTGGTGAAAGCAATTACTTTCAGAAGTCACATAATTAGATAAATAAAGTCCACCTGTGTGCAATCTAAGTGTCACATGATCTGTCACATGATCTCAGTATATATACACCTGTTTTGAAAGACCCTGAGTCTGAAACACCGCTAAGCAAGGGGCACCACCAAGCAAGCGGCCTAAGAACACCAAGGAGCTCTCCAAACAGGTCAGAGAAAAAGTTGTGGAGAAGTACAGATCAGGGTTTGAACATCCCACGGAGCAACATTAAATCCATTATTAAAAAATTGAAAGAATATGGCACCACGTTAAACCTGTCAAGAGAGGGCCGCCCACCAAAACTCACTGACCAGGCAAAGAGGCAACAAAAAGACCAAAGATAGCCCTGAAGGAGCTGCAAAGCTCCACAGATGAGATTTTACTATCTGTCCATAGGACCACTGTAAGCCATACACTTCACAGAGCTGGGCTTTACGGAAGAGTGGCCAGAAAAAAAGCCTTTGCTTAATGAAAAAAAGAAGCAAACATGTTTGGTGTTCACCAACATGCATGTGGGGGACTCCCCAAACATATGGAAGAAGGTACTCTGGTCATATGAGACTAAAATGTAGCTTTTTGGCCATCAAGGAAAACACTATGTCTGGCGCAAACCCAACACCTCTCATCACCCCGAAAACACCATCATGCTGCATCATGCTGTGGGGATGTTTTTCATTGGCAGGAACTGGGGAACTGGTCAGAATTGAAGGAATCATGGATTGTGCTAAATACAGGGACATTTTTGAAGGAAACCTGTTTCAGTGTTCCAGAGATTTGAGACTGGGACAGAGGTTCACCTTCCAGCAAGACAATGACCCTAAGCATACTGCTAAAGCAACACTTGAGTGGTTTCAGGGGAAACATTTAATTGTCTTGGAATGGCCTAGTCATAGCCCAGACCTCAATCCAATTGAGAATCTGTGGTATGACTTAAAGATTGCTGTACACCAGCGGAACCCATCCAACTTGAGGAAGCCGGGGCAGTTTTGCCTTGAAGAATGGGCAAAAATCCAAGTGGCTAGATGTGCCAAGCTTATAGAGACATACCCCAAGAGACTTACAGCTGTAATTGCTACAAAAGTGGCTCTACAATGTATTGGCTTTGGGGGAATGAATGCATGCTCAAGTATTCTTTTTTTGTTTGTTTGTCTTATTTCTTGTTTGTTTCACAATAAAAATATTTTGCATCTTCAAAGTGATAGGTAATTTTAATTTGAGGGTTTAAGGCGACAAATTAGGAAAAATGTGAAGGGGGGTGAATACTTTCACAATGTATATTTGTCAGGAGGTTAGGAAGTGCAGGCTTAGATTCCACCTCATTTTCTGGGCGGTGTGCACATAACCTGTCTTCTCTTGAGAGCCAGCTCTGTCTACGGTGGCCTCTCTCAATAGCAAGGCTATGCTCACTGAGTCTGTACATAGTCAAATGCTTTCCTTAATTTTTTTTCAGTCATAGTGGTCAGGTTTTCTGCCACTGTGTACTCTCTGTTCAGGGACAAATAGCATTTTAGTTTCCTCCGATTTTTGTTAATACTTTCCAATGTGTCAAATAATTATATTTGAGTTTTCTCAAGATTTGGTTGGGTCTAATTATGTTGCTGTCCTGGGGCTCTGTTTGTGTTTGTGAACAGAGCCCCAGGACTAGCTTGCTTAGGGGACTCTTGTCCAGGTTCATCTCTTTGTAGGTGATGGCTTTGCTATGGAAGGTTTGGGAATCACTTCCTTTTAGGTGGTTGTAGAATTTATTGGCTCTTTTGTGGATTTTGATAATTAGCAAGTATCGGCCTAATTTTCCTCTGTATTCATTATTTGGTGTTTTACATTGTACACAGATTATATTTTTGCAGAATTCTGCATGCAGAGTCTCAATTTGGTGTTTGTCCCATTTTGTTAATTCTTGGTTGATAAGCAGACCTCAGAAAAACCATAAAGGGCAATACGTTCTATAACTGATTTAATAGTTTTTTGCCAGATCCTAATTGGTACGTCAAATTTGATGTTCCTTTTGATGGCATAGAAGGGCCTTCTTGCCTTGTATCTCAGATCGTTCACAGCTTTGTGGAAGTTACCTGTGGCCTTGACGTTTAAGCCGAGGTATGTTTAGTTTTTTGTGTGCTCCAGGGCAACAGTGTCTAGATGGAATTTGTATTTGCCGTCCTGGCAGCTGGACCTTTTTTGGAAAACAATTATTTTGTCTTACTGAGATTTACTGTCAGGGCCCAGGTCTGACAGAATTTGTGCAGAAGATCTAGGTGCTGCTGTAGGCTGTACTTGGTTGGGGACAGAAGCGACAGATCATCAGAAAACAGTAGACATTTGACTTCAGATTCTAGTAGGATGAGGCCGGGTGCTACAGACTGTTCTAGTGCCCTGCCAATTCGTTGATATACATGTTGAAGAGGGTGGGGCTCAAGCTGCATCCCTGTCTCTCCCCACGGCCCTGTGGAAAGAAATGTGTGTTTTTTTGCCTATTTTAACTGCAAACTTGTAGTTTTTGGACATATGTTTTTGCCCCAACACCGCTTTCCATCAATTTGTATAGCAGAACCTCATGCCAAATTGAGTCAAAAGCTTTTTTGAAATTGACAAAGCATGAGAAGACTGCCTTTGTTTTATTTTCTTTGTTTTTCAATTAGGGAGCGCAGGGTGAATACGAGGTCTGTCATATGGCCATTTGGTAAAAAGCCATTTTGACATTTGCTCAGTACATTGTTGTCACTGAGGAAATGTACGAGTCTGCTGTTAATGATAATGCAGAGGATTTTCCCAAGGTTGCTGTTGACACGTATCCCACGGTAGTTATTTGGCTCAAATTTGTCTCCACTTTTATGGATTGGGGTGATCACTCCTTAGTTCCAAATATTGGGGAAGATGCCAGAGTTGAGGATGAAAAAAGTTTTTTAAAAGTATAGCCAATTGGAATTTGTGGTCTGTATATTTTATCATTTAATTTAGGATACCATCAATACCACACGCCTTTTTGGGTTGGAGGGTTTTGTATTTTGTCCTGTCGTTCATTCAATGTAATTGGAGAATCCAGTGAGTTTTGGTAGTCTTTAATAGTCGGTTCTAAGATTTGCATTTGATCATGTATATGTTTTTGCTGTTTGTTCTTTGTTCTTTGTTATAGAGCCAAACCGATCAGAGAAGTGACTTATCCATAGATCTCTGTTTTGGATAGATAACTCTTTGTGCTCTTGTTTGTTTAGTGTGTTCCAATTTTCCTAGAAGTGGTTTGATTCTATAGAATCTTCAATTACATTGAGCAGATTTCTGACCTGCTGTTCCTTCTTTTTCCGTAGTGTATTTCTGTATCGTTTTAGTGATTCACCATAATGAAGGCGTAAGGCTCAGGTTTTCTGGGTCTCTATGTTTTTGGTTAGACAGGTTTCTCAATTTCTTTCTTGGGTTTTTGCATTCTTCATCAAACCATTTGTCATTGTTGTTCATTTTCTTAGGTTATCTGCTTGTAATTGATGGATTTATCTTGCTCTCTCTCTCTCTCTCTCTAGGTTGTGCATTTGTGAAGTTCTCTACTCATTCAGAAGCGCAGTCTGCCATCAGTTCCCTTCATGGGAGTCAGACCATGCCGGTAAGTACAATACACGAAAACAGACACACACACACACACACACACACACACACACACACACACACACACACACACACACACACACACACACACACACACACACACACACACACACACACACACACACACACACACACACACACACACACACACACACACACACACACACACACACACACACACACACACACATCCATGCTGTGTTCCTCTCCTCTCTAGGGAGCGTCGTCCAGCCTCGTCGTGAAGTTTGCAGACACAGATAAGGAGAGGACCATACGGCGCATGCAGCAGATGGCTGGACAGTTTGGCATCTTCAACCCCTCTGTCGCCCTACCTACGTTCAGCAGCTACAGTAGCTATGCACACGCCGTAAGCACATACACACACATACACGCAATTTGGTATCTGTCACTCTGACGCCTCACTGACAGCTTGCTCTCATTCCACTTCTCCCTCCCTCTCCCCCCCTTCCTCCCCCGATCCACCTCCTCTCCCTATCAGTTGATGCAGCAGCAGCAGCAGGCAGCGGTGATGGCCATGTCTCAGGGGGGCTACCTGGCCCCCAGCCTCTCCTTCCCCTCTGCCCAGATCCACCAGGTGGGGACGCTAGCAATGAACGGTCTGCCGCCCAACCCCCTCAATCTCGTGTCAGGTCAGTCATGTCGGATAAATCAGCAATATTCATGATGAGTAAGGTGGGAGACCTGGAAACTCATGTTAGCTCCCAGAGCTAGTGCTAGGCTGTAGCTCGGTGGGCTAACAGTCTCGAGGTGCTCAGACAACCTGGGTTCAATACCTGGTCAGTTACATATGAGTCTTGGAAATATGTGATATCACATTTCACTGCGCAGTCCTGGGATCTATCGCTCTGACTGGGGGTAGTTTTTAGGCTTGGGCGATATACCGTTTGTACAGTATATTTCAAAATATATAATACAAAATTAGGGGTTGGGGGGTGCGTGCTATGCTACTGCTTATAACTATAAGAAATCTAAGATGTATCAAATAACTGATATCCAGCTCAGGGGTCCAGCTATGCATGTGGTTTGCTAACTGGCTAGCTAAGTGGCTCGATGTCAAGATCAAGCTTCTTGGTTACAGCAGAGAAATTCAATCCCCTCCTGAATCAAGATCCCTGTTGCTTTAAAAAAGGCCCCTTTGTGTGCACTTCCAGTAACACCATAAACCCTAGTAAGGCACAGAAACAGTATAAAAATCTAGATACCATCAAACCCTAGTAGTTTTACAATTCACCATTGATCCCACAGCATCAATACAGTGTAATTCTGCACTGGAGACACATTATAGACAGACTGCTTTTGTATTCCTACTTAGTGTACTGTAGATGTTTGTATCATGGCACAAGGCGAGACCCAGATGCAGATGTTTGGAGTCTTACAATGTTTATTAATCCAAAAGGGGTAGGAAAGAGAAGGGTCGTGGACAGGTGAAAGGTCAAAACCAGATCAGAGTCCAGGAGGTACAGAGTGGCAGACAGGCTTGTGATCAAGGCAGGCAGAATGGTCAGGCAGGCGAGTACAGAGTCCAGAAACAGGCAAGGGTCAAAACCGGGAGGACTAGAAAAATGAGAATAGAAAAAAGCAGGAGAATGGGGGGAGGGAAACGTTGGTTGACTTGGAACATACAAGACAAACTGGCACAGAAAGACAAGAAACACAGGGATAAATACACTGGGGAAAACAAGTGACACAGACCATGGTGTGACAGTTTGAGATTTCTCCCTCAAGTCAGTTGTGATCAATTAATTGCTTGAGAGAGTGTTCACACCTGGTTTCTAGGTTTAAATCAGTTTCTGTGTGGTCTATAAACTATGTAGAGGAAAAGACCTTTAGTGAAATGTATTCTACTATGGTTGTTACAGCCTACTCTCTCTCTCTCTCTCTCTCTCTCTCTCTCTCTCTCTCTCTCTCTCTCTCTCTCTGTATTGAGCCAAATAGGAGTCTGGTTTTATAGATCACATGGTTCGTATTACTGTGGGGGAATCTCTGTGGTCCTTGAAAGTGTATCATGTTTTATAGTCCATTAATGAACAGATACTGTATCTCGTTAACGCTTTCTATCATTCTCTCTCTCTCTGTCCCTTCCTCCCTATACTCTACTGTATTGCTTTCACTCTGTCTTTCCCTCTCTCTTACACACACATCGCTAAAGACTATCCTATCACAAATACAGTATTTGGGATGCCTACACAGTACACACAGAATCGTGCAGGCGAATTATAATGCAAATTGTAGGCCCTATCTCCCTCCCGAGGCTGTATCAGTTTAGGACAGGCAAACATCCAATCCCCTTCACTGTGGGAGAATGTCTTTATTTGTCCCAGCTGTAGATAAGGCAGTGAGCAGTGAGCACAGTAAAATGCCCCTGCTGCTGCCTTAGTGAGCAGAGCTGGGTTGCTCTGTCTTACAGCAGTATGTCATTGTGTTGCTATTCTGACATCGCAGAGTGATTTTATCACCATGTGAGCTTTGAGATGCCTGCTGTTACACACACACACACACACACACACACACACACACACACACACACACACACACACACACACACGCACACACACACACACACACACACACACACACACGCACGCACGCACGCACGCACGCACGCACGCACGCACGCACGCACGCACACACACACACACACACACACACACACACACACACACACACACACACACACACACACACACACACACACACACACACACACACACACACACACACACACATACTGTACATGAGACACACATGCACACTCTCTTTCTCTCTATTCTGTCTATCCCTCTCTCTCTCTCCCTTCCTTTCTCATAGACATTAAGTCCAATCCCTGTGCGGTGCAGTGAACATTTCTGTCTCCGGTGTAGTGAATGTTTATTTCCCCCCTGCAGGTCTGAGCTCTCCTCCAGCCGCCCTGCCCTCCTCCCTGACCAGCCTGGTGGCCCCAATGATGAACGGGTACACCGGCCTCACCCACCAGGCTAACGGGCACCCTCTAGAGACCCTCTACACCAATGGCCTGCCGACCTACTCCACCCAGAGCCCAACTGCTGCGGACACACTGCAACAGGCCTTTACTGGGGTACAGCAATACACAGGTACAGTACACTACGCATCTCTGATCTCTATCCCCTGACCTTGATACCTCCGGGTCTTCACCAGAGTCTGTTGAATGTGACTCATAAAATATCAACTCAATCCCCACTCTCTTTCCTTTTTCACTTCATCCCCCCTTCATGCCTCTCTATCTCTCTCTTTTGTCATTTACTTCTCTCTCTTCTCTCTCTCTCGCTCTCTCGGTCTCTGTCTCTCTCACGCTTTCTCTCCTCTGTAGCCATCTACCCAGCAACTACACTGACCCCTCTAGGTCAGTCACTTTCACAGCACCCTCAGGTCATTGGCCAACAGCAGAGGGAAGGTGAGGGTGAGGAACTATATTTACTAATTCTTTATCATCATGACCATCATTGTCAACAACGTCATGAGTGTCGTCATCATTGTGATTTTGTGTGTATTAAAAATGTACTGCACCATCATGATTCTAGCGTCTGTGCCTCCAACAGTGTGTGTCTGTGTGCCTGTGTGTCTGTCTGTGTGTGTCTGTATTCCAGGACCAGAGGGCTGTAATCTGTTCATCTACCACCTGCCCCAGGAGTTTGGCGATAACGAACTGATGCAGATGTTCCTGCCCTTCGGCAATGTTATCTCCTCCAAGGTATTCATGGACAGAGCGACCAATCAGAGCAAGTGTTTCGGTGAGTGACACTACTTCTAAACAGTCGTAGCAAGCACCTGGCTGATTGACACTACCACTGACCATTCAGAGCATCTGTCTGTGTCTGTATGTACGCAGGCTTTGTGAGCTTTGATAACCCGGGTAGTGCCCAGGCTGCCATCCAAGCCATGAATGGTTTCCAGATTGGTATGAAGAGACTCAAGGTGCAACTCAAACGTCCCAAAGACGCCAGCCGCCCCTACTGACACCCCCCAGTACAGGTAAGATACTGTCCACTGTTATACATAATGTAATGAAGTTATTAGTGTTGTTATCGATGCTGTTTCACCGTGATTTTATATTGATCAAAAACTGTATAGCAAAGTTCTACTCCACAGTAAGTCTCTCGAGTCAGATTCAAATGTTTCTACTTCCCTCTGTTCCCTTCCCCTCCCGTTCTCAGTATCTGTATTTCTCTTCCCTCTTCTTTCCACTTTCTCCCTCTTCCTTTCACTTCCTCCATAGGTTTAATCAGAGGTATGGAGGACGTCTTTGATTGAATAAGGCATTTTGTGTTGAATAAGACATTTTGGGAAAGGAAAAAAGGAAAAAGTTATTCTGTTTTTAAAACAATGGAAAATAGACTTCATATGGGAGTTGGGAAGAGATCTCTTTTTATCTTCAATCATATCTGACTGGCAGAGGGAGGACTCACAGCTCTGCACCAGTGAAGGTTTGGCATCACAGATGAGAGAGCAATGGGATGATGCATAAGGATAGAACAAGACTTTCAAAAACAAACAGAAAACTTTTTTAAAAGATACAAACACACAAAAAAAAACAATTTAGAATCTTTGGAGACTTGAGAGTGAAGAAGAACACAACACAGACAGACTGAGAAACAGTGTTAAAAAATCATATGGATTTATGATGAACTCAGAGGAGTCTAGTGAACAAAAAGAGGCTTCAGGTTTTTCCTACCATGAAATGGACAAATGAGGGTTCAAACTTGATTTGAGGATTCTAAGTATATCTGGGGGAAAAAAATATGTATTTCTCTGTGAGTCCTGAACCTGCTCTTTCTCAAGTTTCCATAGCAACCGAACAAACTGCACCCCCTTGGGATCTGAGGACCAAATGTTTTTCTCTTTAACAGTCTTGTACAAAATACTAACAATCATATAATACAATACAGTATAATGTTTAGTCTAGTACTAATTAACAATCATTAAATACTTAAATGCAGTATTCTACCTTTAGTTTAGTACACATAATAGTGACAGAGAAGTACTTCAGGTCGGCATTGGATTTATTCACCATCAGTGTACTGCTGACTACTAAGGAGTATGTCAATGTAAAATGGGATCATGTAGAATTCAGTTGGAGAGGTTAGTGAAGAAGAATGTTGCCCCGAGCTCTTTCTGTGGGATGGAATACATTATGAAGTGTTTGTTTGTTTGTTTGAAAGCCACCTTTTATCATAATTTTACTGATAGGCTACACTTCCTATTTGGGCACTCAGTTTGACCCTTGAACTTTTAGTTTTGTCTCCCTCCGTGCAGCAACCATTCTGAGCCTCCATTCTATTCAAAGTTGCCCATAGGCACAGATGTAGGATCAGCTCACTTTGCCCAAATACTAACCTTAAGCATTAGGAAGAAAATGCTAAACTGTACTTAGATCAGTCTGAAGGGGCTATGTCTTCCTACTTAATTATATTCTGCCTATAAAGCAAAGGCCATTGGCTCACATTCCGTTTCAGAAGCTTACTACAGTTATCGGCTCAGGGGTTAAAAGGTCTCGAGTCGGGTGTGCCTAATGTTCGGATGAGATTGTCCATAGAAACTGATCTTAAGTCAGTTTTCTGGTTAAGGTGGTTAATGGTTAAAGTTAGGATTTGGGGAGGGCCAGCTGATCCAAGATCTGTGTGTCCACTTTGATTAGCCAGTAGATTTAGCAGGATGCATTGGGTCTGTTTTGTGACAAAGAAAGTATTTGTGTATTTACATTTCAGGGATTATTTTAACGAGGGCCAGGAGATTTTTCTGGTCAGGTCACATGCTCCGGAAAAACTCCTTTACCTTACCATAACACAAAAAACCACTAGTACAGATGTAGGATCTTAATTTGAGCCAGTTTTCTACAGCAGGAAAATAGTCCTGCAGCAACAGGACATTTTAATTATTATGTGGATTATACTGTAATTAATGGACATTTTTGTAGGGGTTGATAACATTTGTAGTAAGGGAAAATCAAGTCTGAAATTTCAAAGTGGAAATGACAAACTTCAGAAGCCTTTTTAAACGTCAAATGTACCGCATTGCAGGAAAGTTCTCCTGCAACAGGGTGATGAAATTAAGATCCTACATCTGTATGGCACAGGTTAGAATTTGTTGATGGCACAAGCTATTTCATTGTATAAGGTTACTGTGACTTTTTCTTTTCGACATATATAACTGTATGGCTCATATCAATTTGAGTCCGCACTGCAGTACTATTCACACACATAAAAACAGGACTAGCTTTTCTCAAGTAAGTCAGACTCCTCTCACATAGATGCTCATGCTAGAAAGCCTCCCCTCGCGTAGATGTGTGCCGTTTTGATGGAGAAGACTGGTTGAATATCAGCCAGTTATCTTGTGAGGGGAGGCGTCATCATCAGCAGCACAGAGTGGTGCAGCGTTAGAGTAGAAAGACTTCTGATCCATTTGAGTCTGACTCCATGACATTTTAAGGAGGTGCCTGCAGCCCCCTCTCACTTGCATTTGGGTGAATGTTTTATTCAGTATGGAGAGAGGGAGCGGAGACTACTTTACTGGGAGTAGACTTCAAATCTGCTTTTAAAGAGCTATACAAGGTCAAATCTTGAGCACAAGTCATTCTTTGTGCTGTGCAGGACAGGTTGGGAATGCTGTCACAGTACCTCCCTCAGGGAACACAAGAAACCAATGGAGGAACATCAAAACACACTCTAGAATACATTGGAGGATGATTCCAAGAGACACTCTAGAATGCAGGGATGGAGGGAGGGAAGGAAGGGATGTTTTCTCTCTTTTTCCTTCATTTTTTTGGTCATCATCACATATTCAATAGTGAACCATATTTTCACTAACTCCTAGTGAATGTTACTGCCTATTTTACTTACAGACCATTCCTGACCCTCATATAAGTGAATTTGCGAAGTAATGTTTAATCGTTCTATGAATTCTAATATGTACATTTAATTATCTTGTAACATTCCAGGCCAGTTGGCAGCCGAGCGATAAATATGAAGTTAGCTATTTTAGTTTTATCGACATTAGTTTATTCACTGTGCACAGAATCCTAAACCAACCATGGATATACCAATGCACATTTGTATTTATTTTCATGGATTTTAATCCTTGCCTAAATTTAGCCTACTTCTCATTAGCTAACTGCCAGCCTATTCGTTTTTATCTGCATGTTGTTTCCCCTCACACAGATGTATTCAAAGGAAGAAACGGCCATTTTGATTAGAGTCAAGGGACAACTCCATTTCAATCACTTGTCAGTTGAACTGGACATTATAATTTCTCTATAGGAATGTAGTTAAATTCCTATATTGACTGTAAAGACACCAATGTTGGTTTTGATGATGCCTATGTGAAATGTTTACTGACCAGCAGCCTCTCACCACTGTCAGCAGCATCGAAATCGAGAGTTTGTCATTTGTCAAATTGCTATGGTCTGACAGGCTTTAACCCTTCTCTGGATGATATTTCTACGGTAAGCAGAGCTTGGCCTGCGACTGATGCAGGAAGACAGTCAGTCTAATGTTTGATCTAGATCCTTAGGTAACAGCAATAGTCCTAGTTGCACTAAGAGACAAGCCGTGCACTACAGTAACCCTGACAAGTCCTTTGACCTTTGCTTGTCCTATAAACATAAAGCAGTAGCCTAAAGGTTCAAACGAATGCTATTATTGCCAAGCAGCTGGTTGGAAATGTACTTGTATATTTCTATGTTCTATTCAGGTTCTGGTGTTATGTGCTTTTTCAGGGGTTGGGGGACATAAAGATAGTTTACTGTGCTTTTTCTATGTACATTTATTAACAACTACCTGAATGAAGCCATGTTACTTTCTATCAAATGACTACCCACTGGGCAAAAACTGGTTGAATCAACGTTGTTTCCACGTCATTTCACCCCCACCCCCAAAAAAAACATGTGATGAGGTTGAAACAACGGGAAAATCTGATTGGATTTGGAAAAAGTCGTCAAAGTAAGGGAATCTTGTCTTTTTTTCATCCAACCTTTATCCTAAATCCAATGACATGGTGACATTTTTTGTTGATTTCAGGTTGAATTCATGCTAGTTGACAACTCAACTAAATGTAAATCCAAACTTGACGTTTAACTGATGTCTGTTCTCAGTGGGTACATGTATACTTAACATTCCTACTGCACTACCTCTATAAGGTGATGTGTATAAATCTTTAAAAAAAAAAAACAAGACCTCAATTTTCATTTTAAGATGATGGATTTTCATGTGTTTACTGCCAAAATCCACCTACGTCCATTCTTACTGCTCAACTGGAGGCTTGGATGACAGGAGGGAGTAGGGGGTCATGACATTCTTATGAATGACACTGTATGATCATGTACTATGTTTTGAATGCCGTGGGAAAATACAACATAGCTTGATGTAAATAGGAGATCTGTTTAATTTCATAATCTTGTCAGCACACAAATCTTTTCAGGTAATGGGGCGAGGAGTGGAAGAGGGATGGAGAGGGGGTGGGGTGTTTAAGGAGATACTGTCAGTGGGTGGGGTTGACATTTGAAGATGGTGTCTAGCTTCAGTGGTTTCTTAGCACAATATACAAAATGTATAGATGATTGAGAGACAGGGACAAGGACACTTGTGGGTAATGCTGAGGGTAGAAAAGGTGGACATGATGATGTCTGAGAAACCACAGCTCTCTTATCCTGCCCATGTCTCTTCTATACTTGCTGCTTTGACAATTACAATTTTCATATGGTTTAATTTATTTACTTATTTATTAGGTCATATTTAATTAAATGTGTCCTTCTATTTATTATTACCTATCATTATTATGATATTTATTTTTATTTCATGTTTTTTTTCTTCAGATATGAATGATACAGATTGCTTACTGGGACTTTTTTTCTCTTTCTCCTTTTTCAATTTTACAATAAAATATTCTAATAGTACCTTAATATCTCATCTCAAAATCCTTTCTGCAGTGACCATTAACCCCAGCAGTGAATAAATGTGTTTTTGCTGCCCTCTGCTGTTTACTATCTACCAGTTTACAATGCATTACATTTACAACGGGCCAGTGACACCAATTTCTCAACAAAAAATAAAGTATGTTATGGGATTATTATGGCACAGTTATAGCACAACTTGGAAAACATAAGAACATGTTTTTTTTCCATAACTTGTTTTGCACCACATGCGCAGACTGGATAAGTAGCGTATGGTAATAGCCAACAACCTATTGTATATATGTCATACATGCACCAGTTATTTGATTTAAATGGACTATAGTGCCGCCTAGGGATCTACTACCCACACATCATTAAATTAGAGCCAAGGTATGCTACGCTGCTTTTCATTAGTGTCGTGAATTGATGGTATATATATATAAATATACATTTTTTGTATTTGCATGTCATGGTTAATGAACAAAAACAAGTATTTGGGAATGATCTGTGGGGGCCTAATGCACACCCACATACTCGCTGACAGACGGAAAAAGATACTGTTTTCACTCTATTGAAATATGTTTTGTATCAGTGTAGATGTGGGAAGGGTGTTATGCCTAAAAGCCAGGCAACAGAAATACAGTACCATTAATATTTCTGTAAGATTTAGAAGTGATGCCACTTTCATTTTGAGGTTTGCGTTGATCCTGCGCATTGTGTTTCGGGGTGGTTGGGGATTGTAGTTTAAATACGTTTAACTACAAGCTAGTAATGCATTCCAGTGAATGGAACACACGTTCGCCTAAAAACTACTCTTCCCGTTTCAACTATTGCTGAGTTCACGTGTTCGAAATGCCTCATGGGAATTATATTTATAATCAGAAGGAAAGTGCAATTTCATCTTAGTGAAATGATTTATTAAAGACTACAATAACCAAGATGCTAAGCGTAAATTGTCAACATGGAGCTGTCAAACAACACAAACGCCATCTTGACAGCAGCCTTAAAATGGCAGAAAAATGACAGGGAGAAACCGAACTACTGACAGGGTTTATTTTCTTATTTTGAAAAGACTGTCCCTTCCCTGTTTTTCTAAAAACGTAGCTAGGGAGTTGATGGCCAGTGAGAGAGACGAAATACGTTAAAATGGATATCACGACGGCGGTTTTCAACGCGGCCAGAGATGGTAAGCTGAAACTTATCCAGAAGTTGCTGAGCAACAAAAGTCCGGAGGAGTTGGAAGCTCTCGCCGAGGAGAAAACGCAGGGAGGCACACCTCTCCTCATTGCTTCTCGACACGGACACTTAGAGGTTGTGGACTATTTGCTTGAACATTGCAAAGCTAACGTGGAACTAGGAGGCTCGGTGAACTTTGACGGCGAGACGATTGAAGGGGCTCCCCCGCTATGGGCGGCTTCGGCGGCTGGTCACCTCCCTGTCGTCCGCACACTCCTCAAACACGGTGCCTCTGTCAACAACACTACGCTGACCAACTCAACGCCCTTACGCGCTGCCTGCTTCGATGGTCACCTGGAGATTGTCCGTTACCTGGTGGAGCACCGAGCCGATATGGAGGTAGCTAACCGCCACGGCCATACCTGCCTGATGATCTCCTGCTACAAGGGCCACAAAGAGATAGCAAAGTTCCTCCTGGAGCGTGGTGCCGATGTCAACCGTAAGAGTGTGAAGGCAACACCGCTCTCCACGACTGCGCTGAGTCCGGTAGCCTGGACATCATGAAGATGCTGCTGAAATGTAATGCCCGCATGGAGAGGGATGGATACGGCATGACCCCTCTTCTAGCTGCCAGCGTCACGGGGCACACCAACATCGTGGAGTACCTCGCCCACCAGCCCCGCTCTTCACGAGAAGAACGCATTGATGCACTCGAACTCCTGGGGGCCACCTTTGTAGATAAGAAGAGAGACCTCCTGGGGGCCATGAGATACTGGAGGAGAGCCATGGAGCTGAGACAACCAGCTGACAAGGTGGGACTACTGGCCAAGCCCCCTCCGGGTCCACCTGTCCCTGCCTACGACTGTGCCCGAGAGGTGAGCACAGCCGAGGAGCTGGAGGCTCTGATCACAGACCCTGACGAGATGCGGATGCAGGCCCTGCTGGTCCGTGAGAGAATCCTGGGGCCCTCGCACCCCGACACCTCCTACTATATCCGCTACAGAGGGGCCGTCTACGCCGACTCTGGTAACTTTGAACGCTGCATCAGCCTGTGGAAGTACGCCCTAGACATGCAGCAGAGTAATCTGGACCCCCTCAGCCCCATGACGGCCAGCAGTTTCCTGTCCTTCGCTGAGCTCTTCTCCTTCGTGCTGCAGGACCGGGCCAAAGGTACCCTGGCCACTCGCGTCACCTTTCACGACCTGATGGGGGTGTTGGGGAAGAGTGTGAGGGAGGTGGAGAGGGCGGTGGCCCAGAGGGACAGCCCCCCCGAAGCCCCCCAGTTCACTAAGGCCCTGTCCATCATCCTCCACCTGGTGTTCCTGCTGGAGAAGCTGGAGTGCACCACGGAGCAGGAGCACCAGAAGAAGCAGACGGTGTACCGCCTCCTGAAGTTGAACCCGCGGGCACGGAGTGGCTTCACCCCCCTGCATATGTCTGTGGACAAGGACACCACGTCGGTGGGCCGCTACCCTGTGGGTCGCTTCCCCTCTCAGACCGTGGCCTCGCTGCTGCTGGAGTGCGGAGCGGATGTGGACTCCCGGGACTGCGACAACAACACGCCCCTGCACGTCGCTGCTAGCAACGGTTGCCCGGAGATCATGGCACTGCTGGTGAGGGCAGGGGCACACTTCGATGCCACCAATGCCCAGAGGAAAACTGCGTACGAGCTGCTGGAAGATCAAAGCAGTGGACACCCGGCCCTCTACCCCCTCAACTACGTCACTTTGCAGTGCCTGGCAGCGCGTGCCATTGAGAGGCACAGACTGCCCTACAAGGGCCTCATCTCAGAGGAGATGGAGACCTTCATTGAGCTGCACTGACACGCCCCTCCCCCTTAAAATCCCCACCCTGTCCCCACACTCTCCCTCAGACCCCTCTAAACCATCCAACAATGACCCCCTTCACCCCACCTCACCCACTACCCACCCGACTCCCCTCATTGTCAACATACCCCAGCCCACCCCCTTTCCCCATGGCCTTTCCCCTCTCAGTACCCCTTCTAACACCAGACTATTAGCTCTGTCTCAGACCAAATCGCAGCAATAATTCTCCTGGCTTCTAAACGTTACACTAACAACAGACTGGGAGCATTTTAGCTGTGGCTTGATGCCTCCGGTCAGTGCTCTCTCTTTAGGTTATGGGCAATTCCACGGTAACCGAGTGATGCTGAGATTCAGATATTTCACTTTTAAAATGTATGTCAAACAAAAAACTATGATAGCAAAGTTAAACAATCCATATATAACGCAATTGCACAAGGAATAGTTTTAACTATTTCCACAGAACATCTTACAAGAACATATTCACTCTTAAGAACAGTGAAGAATCTGAGTCTCAGCATTGCTCTTGTATCGTGGATTTGCCCTTATCTGTTATTAAGACGTGGACACTTTCTAAGTGCTAGGTTGCTATTTGTTTGCAGGTGGGGGAAAAAAATACCTTTGGACTTGATTTTAGGATTTGAAGCTTTCTTTTTCTTCTCCTGTTTCTCTTGATAAGCAAGGAAGACTCCTAACAGAAAGGAAAGTATGGCAGTGCCTATATATGTATTGGGTGGTGGCTTGTTTTAAGGTGGGAATGGAAGCTGTATTACTTGATAGTACATGATCAAATATTGACAGTTAACTGCATGAGAGGCTTAAGAGTGAATAGGATAGCTTATTTGTTAAATCGGTCTTGTTTTGCAAGGTTATCCAGAAGCATCCTTTGAACAAACAAAGTACACATTGTATGCTTGGCTGCCTGGTATCAATGGATTTTATTTTTCTTATAATTCATTTAGCGTTATTTAATCCCTACTTTGACATTTTAAGGAGTGTTTGAAAACCCATTTGTGCCAAAACTCAGCCTTATATCGTTTCTCTACACGTGTAATCTTGCAGGTTAGCCCGAACCTACTGAACTAGCTTACTCCAAATGGAGCGACTCACAACTGTAGAGCGCAGACTAGCATGGGAACTCTCATAAGGATACAGTTTGTTTTAGCCTAGCCTACATCTCTTCGTTTACTCTGTATTTTTAGACTGTGTGTGTTTTACAACCTGGTCAATGTCGTGAAGTTTCCCTCTGGACAACTTGGACAAAGTGGGAAAGGAAAGATGGAGATTTCTCTTCATCTCCTCTTGAGTGAAAGTTTATGTTGATCCCAGTATCAGATCATCTATTCTCGTCTATCTACAGTCCATGCAGAACAATTGGAATCTAATGCAGTCACTCAGTGTGACGATATCAAAACCCAGGGGTGACCCGATTAAGCACAGATGCAGGTGATGAGGATGAGGAACAAATCGCACACTGCATTTTAGTTGGTTTTTTTCTCTTTTTTTTTTACAATTTCAGTTTTGTGTTTTCATACATGCTTTCTTTTGTTTTCTGTTTGTCTGTCCCTATGTAAACAAACAAAAAATACACCTAATTGAATGCACTTTGAAAAACCTCCATGAATCCTAAAGTGTCACTGTACAACATCCAGGCTATGGACTCTCACAGCCTCTCGCTCAACGGATTGATTAATTTAAGTGATGATAACTTCAGAACAAAACTGTGTTGAGATACTTGAATAAAATCCAGTGTCCCTGCAGCAAGTGGGTTTGTGTGTTGGCTAGGGAATGCTTTGAATCTCTTTTGTGTCTCTCTTCCCTCTCCTTTTCGCTGTCTGTCACTGTGTTGTTGTTGTACCTGTTGTTGAGCCTTTGAGAAAAGAGGTGTATTTTTCATAGGAGTCTTTTAGCTGTTAGGCTAATGTTACAAACTCTGACGTGAGTGCAAAATCTCAGTGCGATACAGTACTCCAGTTCCAATTCAATTACAGTATTTTTTTAATTGCTTCTGATAACTGCTTAGTTCACACTGTTAGAACAATCCCAAGCCGCTGTTCATTAGCAGTGGACTGTAATCTTCTCTCACCTTTAGACCTCACTGTGTTCCTGTCTCTACTGTGTACAGCATGTACAGGGCTGGCTAGGCTAGCACCACCCCAGTGCTCTGCTGTGAGAGGGCTGGGCAGAGTATATATGAAGGGGTAACAGACAGCTGGACTAACTCATAACACTGACTCATATTACGGAGGCCCTTAGATGGATTGAAATAGGTGTGATTGAAGAACACACTATCCCTCCCTGCTCGCCGGGTTCCCACGCAGCTTGCCTTAACTTGATTTACCTGTGTTTTCTATATATTTCCCACACTGTGGTTGGAATAGTATTATGAAAAGGATAATGCCCTTTCAGTGTAAGAGCGGTTTGAAAAGAACACCTGAAATTTCTTCCTATTTTGATGGGATGGAGTTTTGGTTACTAGACTAATAAGAAAAATGTCCAAACCTCTCTGCCAATAATTGCTCATTTTCAGTTTTCCCCTCCCTACTCCCAGATAGTCCTAGCTAAATTCTTGCTTGAGAAATTGCTTTTTGCTAAGAAGCTATTTTTGTTTATTTTTTAAATGATTTGATATCGAGTTAAAAATGACTGCATTAGGCCTTTGAGCTCTGGGCCTTCCGTGCTGGTTTGGTTATTTCTTTCCTGGCCAGGAAAAACTTAGGGCCCTAGTTATAGTCTATTGCCAGGTGTCCTAGGCATTTCCCCTTAGTTAGGTCACATGGTAAGGAATAACACCTGACTCTATATACCCCCCACCCTTTATCACAGCACTTTGCAAATAACCTGAGTGTCATATTTGGGTTGTCATCGCAGTCCAATGCCTGTGGTTTTTAGGCGTTGAAGTATCTCTATATTTTTATTATGTTTCTAAAATTCCAGTAAAAACGAGTGTATCCCTTATACGGTTTATTACTCATATTTTTTTTCCCTTAAGTGACAAACAGAACACACTCTTTCTTACTCTCTGTGGTTACAGAACGTGAGGTGTAAAAATCTGGATCTTCCAGTGGGCCAAGCTCTTAAAAGTATAAATAGAGAGCAATCGACATCACTGCGGGCAGCGGTGGAGACGAGGCTATTTCCCCTGCTATTTTAGGGTCCTTTCACCCCAGTCTCTGCCCTGTAAACAGGTCACTGGACGACTGGCAGGGACAATGTCCCGGAACCAGTCCAATGAGTTTGGTCCTTTGTTGAACCAATTTTGTAAAATATCTATTTTTGACTCTACTGCATATTAGCCTATTGAAAATTATGATTATTGATCATCACATTTATGACACTGCCATATTTTACTCTGCGCTTCCACTGCCTACAGTTTAATCGCTATGGGGCTATGCCTCATGTTAGTGATTTATTATTGTTATCCAGTGTTAAACCGTTGTTGTTTTTGTTAAATTCACAGTTAGTATCTGTTTTCTTTGAAAGGTCAGAGGCCATGGAGTTGAACTTTAGAGAGGTCACAGGAGTGTCAACAAACCCCAGCCTGAAACAACAACCCCCAGTCCCTGACTCCCTGCTCCCCTGTGGCGTCTGCAGATCTAGTGGAACTGGACAGGATACTGTAGCTGATGCTCTTGTCTTCGCCCATAGACCTATCTGGTCCAGTCAACCCCTAGAAAGCAGAGAAAGAAAAGGAATCCGAGGCAAACAATATGCTAATTGCTCCTGCAGCTAGCTCTCTGGTATGCAAGGTGTTTCCACCATAGGCCTATTTCTGACACCTGGGGTTACAATATGTTCAAGTTAAATTCAGTCAGTAAGGACTTATTGAGTTGGGAATTTGCATTCACCTCCTGAGTTGAGTTGATCTGGAATGGAATTCACCCCCGAGCCTGCTGACTCCCTTACGGCTTAGGAGAAGGGCTAGGGTTTCCATTTATGACTGGACACACTATATCTGCTCAGACCGCATTTAGGAAACAGCAGTAGCCTGGAAGGTTACTGTTATAGGTAGTATCACTTGCCTGACTGACTCTCCACCAGTGGCTGTGGGACGGGACTGTTTTGTAGAGGGCCTTCGTCTTGAGTAAAAAATACGAGGCTGATATTTTGTGATACATTCCATCAAGTCTCGGTATATATAGTGTAACTAATTTTAACATTCTGTCTTGAAGAACTAATGTTTAGCTTATTAAAAAAACATTTTCCCATCTCAAGAGGTTAATTCAAAAAATGACAATAGTAATTGTCTAAATGAAATAACATGGTTGATTGTGACAGGGTTGATCTGTCTGTTATGGGTAACAGGGTTGACTTGTTCTGCTTGAACTCATTCAGTTTTCCACCACAAAACACCTGAAAATGGTTTTGTTTTTTAATTGAACCAGTTCACCTTATTTTACAATGATTTGACTATTAAGATATTCAATGTTCCTTTTGAAAAACATGTTTTAAAAAGGAAGTTTTGCCATGTTGAATCGAGAAGTTAGTTCACGTAACAGGGTTTGACACTAAAATTAGGGACAGTATTTTTGTTTTCCTTCAAATGAATCACTAATCACATGAAATAATCTTCAGAAAATACTTTTTTTAAGCAAAACAAATTAACTAGGGCTTTACAGTAGCTAGGTGTTCATCCATTTGGCAATAGATTAATATAATAATTTTAATAATTTTAATGTGAATATTCTACAATCCGCAAAAAAAGAAAAAATGCACATTTTCCCACCAGTGGTGTGTTTCCACGGAATGGACTTGTTGCAGATCAAAATCAGTGCGTGATGATGTAGTACACACAAAATGTACTTTTTTCAGGACATTTTTTCATGTACCTAATACAAATCTAAAGTTCAATATGTTTTCATTACATTTTAAACTCTACCTATAGTTTTTCATTTAAAAAAAAAACAAATAAATAGCAAATGTGCCTACTCTGGTCTTGTCACCTACACTCTAGCCAACAGCTTGCAGACACAGTGTGGGTAGACTGTGCAGATTGTCTAGCCCAGTGCTTCCCAACCAGTGGTACTGGGAGTCATGGGGGTACTTGAGAAGACTTATGAGACCATAGGCTTACTGGTCAAATGGGACATGAAGGGTACTTCAGGGGTGCTCCGGGAAGAGCAAAATTCAGTTGGTGGTACTGTAACCAAAAAAGGTTGCGAACAACTGGTCTAGTCTACATGATGAGTTTATTATGGATAAGTGAGAATATTTGTTTTTGTCAAATGGCAGTCAAGCATTGATCATCATGTCACCAGAACGCTCTATTGGAAAGCAGCATCAAGCTCACCACTGTGCACTCTCTACCCTGTGAAGTTCATAACTTATTTCATCTGTAGCTTAATAACAACATGGTTTCCTGAGTCGTATTGGGAGGACCACTCACCATATCATCGCGTGACTCCAAATTTACTTCGATATGGTGGTTATTATTTCAATATTTGTGCATGAAGACGTTTCCACCGCCATTTCCCTCATAATTAATTTTACCGAAATAGAAAGATCCCACCATGTTGAACCAACAAATTATCTGTCGGCATTTCTAAAATTGCACCGAAACTTCCAATTTCCATCACAGCTGTTGTGATTTTTTTTTATTTATACGATATGACTTTGAAGAGATGGCAATCTAAGCCCACAGGAAAGTTTGTGTCCTCAGGCCTGGAGGGAAGCAAAAGTACTTCTGCTACCCAAGAATAGCAAAGCACGGCTCAAATAGCTGACCAATCAGTCTGTTACCAACCCTTACTAAACTTTTGGAAAAAATGATGTTTGACCAGATACAATTTCACAGTAACTAAATTAACAACTTTCAACATGCTTATAGGGAAAGGCGTTCCAAATGTAGGCCTGAGGCACTTAGCCTACACAAATGACTGATGATTGGCTGAGAGAAATTGCTAAGCTTTTGTGGGAGCTGTTTTGTTAGACTTCGGTGCAGCTTTTGACATTATCGATCATAGTCTGCTGCTGGGAAAATGTATGTGTTATGACTTTCTATCCCTTCCTATATTGTGGATGGAGAGTTGCCTGTCTGACAGAACACAGAGGGTGTTCTTTAGTGGAAGCCTCTCCAACATAAGTCAGGTAGAATCAGGTATTCCCTAGGACCCTTTACTTCATTCAATCTTCACTAATGACCTGCCACTGGCACTGAGTAAAGCCTGTCTTGTCTATCTGCGGTATGCTGTACACATCAGCTACCACAGCAAGTGAAATCATTGCAACACTTAACAAAGAGTTGCAGTCAGTTTCAGAATGGCAACAAATAAGTTGTTCCTAAATAATAAATCAATAAAAGCATTGTATTTGGGAAAAATCATTCACTAAACCCTAAACCTCAACTAAATCATGTTATGAATAATGTGGAAAAGTATCAAGTTGAGGAGACTGTACTGCTTGGAATAACCCTGGATTGTAAACTTTGATGGTCAAAACATATTGCTGCCACGGTAGCTAAGATGGGGAGAAGTCTGTCCATAATAAAGTGCAGCTCTGCTTTCTCTACATTGCTATGACAAAAAGGTACTTCTGTCCCTAGTTTTGTCGCACCTGGACTACTGTCCAATCATATGGTCAGGTGCCACAAAGAGGTACACAGGCAAATTACAATTGGCAGAACAGTACAGAACAGTACGGCTGGCCCTTAGATGTACACGGAGAGCCAGCAAATCTCCTGGCTCAGGGTGGAGCCTGCTTGTCTTTGTGAGAGTTATCGACATGTTAAAATCACCGATCTGTCTGTTGAAGCGACCAGTGCACAGCTCAGACACCCATACATACCCCACAAGACATGCCACCAGAGGTTTCTTCACAGTCCAGAACAGACTATGGGAAATGCAAAGTACTACATAAAGCCATGAATACATGGAACTCTATTCCAAATCAAACCAAATCAAGCAGTAAAATTAGATTTGAAAAACTGATAAAACTACAATTTATGGAACAGCGTGGACTGTGACGCTAGTCCAATTGTGCGTCGCCCCACGGACCTCCCAGTCGTGGCCGGTTACGACAGAGCCTAGGCACGAATCCAGGGACTCTGATGGCACTCTGATGGCACAGCTGGCGCTGCAGTACAGCGCCCTTAACCACTGCGCCACCCGGGAGGCCCCTCCTGAGTAACTTTCTATTAAGGTACCTATACTTTTACTCAAGTCCAGCACACACCTACATTTTAAATATTGTTATTTTGCTGTATTGATTTTGTATTGTAGATATGTTATGGTAGAGTACCGGTAGTGTGTAATAATGTGTTATGTATTGTTTTATTGTTTGTAATTGTGATTGGACTGCATGAAGAGTAGCTTCTGCCTTGGCAGCAGCATATGGGGATGTGGAATAAAATACCAAAAAAAATACTTTACTCGCATAACAACTGTGCATAGAAATGTGGTTAGTGATTGAGGTTGAGGTTAATTGGGCTAAATTATTCCTAGTCGCATAGAACGCACAGACCACTATGCCACAATAATCAAAAATATTGAATTTCCCTTGTGGTCTATATTAAATACGACTTCATTTAATATAACAGGCGTTTAAAATGAATATTGGTGCACAATTTCTACTTAAAATATGGATGCAAAAGGGAGTCATTTCGTGGAACAACCCATATAAGACCTCTGATGAAACCGTTCTGTTTATCGGCCATATGTATACACTTCGTACATTATATATAGAGCAGACACGTTTCTCCATTACATGTGTTAGAATGACATTTGTTTGATTCATTATACGTTATGAACGTACAGCACTACTGACTAATGTAAGACAATATGGAAAGCTGATGTAACTACAGTGGTACTTCTCTTTTCACCCACAAGGTGTCAGCAGTAACAAAGGAAATACAGCTTAGCCTCCTTTGTTCGAGAGCAGCTCAGATGGTCATATTCAGTCATGCCAGACAAGAGACCTAGTCCAAAAACCAACCCGGTACCACCTGCCCTAGCCCCTACCATCTTCACTAGCCCCCAAGCGTGCTGTGTTAGCAGACCTGAAGGAACTGGATAGATAGCAATATGGCATTGAAGGGCTCCCCTAAAGTCCTCTTCATCTAATTACCTTCTGTCCCTAACATTAAAGAGACTACATGGATAAATGATGGTTAGGTGAAGAGATAAACACATATAAAGAATTGGTCTGTTGAAAGCAGATTATGCCTAGATGATGGAGAAAAGACAATGTGTGTTTTAGTTGGGTTGATTCTGTGTCAGGGCATACAGGTTTGAATATGTGTGTGTGCTCCGCATCTCACTCATATCATGAATTGAAAGGTTGTGTGCAGTGTTTGTATGCGCGTAAACAGCTAAAGTCGGGAAAGGTTTGCGCTCCCTCTAGTGGATAGATCTACATAAACAAGCCTGGTGTCGTATAATCTGTCGGGAAGGAATGTGATGCGTGGGCTAACGAGCAGCAGTAAATTCCGGTGTTTGGGTTTTTCGTCTCTGGTTATTTGGACAAATCACAATTTAGCAGGTGTTAGCGTCTCTCGAATTTCGGAAGAGGAGGGGACATTCAGCCGATAATTTGCAAAGATAGAGAGGGTGGAGCTCCTCGTTCCGGTTCCAGTTCCTCGATCTAGCATCTCTTGATCCCCTTTCTCAACAAGTATGGATCCAGAACTTAATCGAGCAGCTGACCAATTACACGAGGCTTTATTTCTGGGTTAACGAGATTCGCCTCCCTCACGAGCTTCAACATCCACCTGGTTCTCGACATCTCCTCCGGCCCAGTGTCAAGACAAGACAACACGTATTCTTTCTTTTTTTATGAAGGCAATGTGTTTATAGGGTTTGGGTGTTATATATTTGACTCTGAATGTTCTATTCTATAAAAACACTTGGGCTACTTCTATGCATATTTTCATAGTTCAAAATGACCTACTTTTGCAACAACAAAAAAAGAAACGAGCTGCGGATGATTTGCAGTGGAGAGGTGAGTTGTTTTAATGAGACAGTTTAAATACTACTCCAATGACTGTAACCCTAATGATTCTTAAATTAAAGTTCTGAATATTCCCCTTTGTTCGTATTGTTATATAACCTCATATAGTCCATCATGACATGTAAGAGCTCACTCTAACATACGAGTTACAGTAGACAGGCTACCTCAGCACCAGCACCATCTCTTCAGCACCAGTCAGCGGTCCACTGAGATGACAAAAAAAGGTTTGGGTGATGAGGGGGATGCGGTTGCTATTGGAGATCTTGACTCCATCACGTCATGGTGGGAGGGAGGGGGAGCTCATCCGTGTGTGAGAGAGCGAACAGGAGAGAGAGGGGGGGGGGTATAGAGAGGGAGGGAGGGAGGAAGGGCATTGAGGAGGAAGACAGTGAGTATCAATTGACAACCAGCAGTGTCTAAAGGCGCTCGACCGGAGATGGTCCCCCCAAACACGGGCGCAGAATAGTGGTCGTGCAAGGCTTCTGAGGAGGCAAGAGGACAGCCGAGGACGCCGGCGATGCATGCGTTCACTTCCGAAAAATCTAACCTTTCAGAGGATCTCTCCTGTCAAATGGGATTATTATTTCTGTCGGGGGTTAAAGGGAAGCTGCCAGCTGCAAGTCCATGCACATTAATTTATCCGATCAAAAACAAGACGGAGCACTCACTTTCTCCATAAAGGTAAAAATGAAATCGGTTAAAAATAGGTTGTTTTGCCATATGCACGAGGGATTCGTTTCCTTTATTTATTATTAAACACCGCGCCCTGATCGGTGTAGCTCGGTAGGCAGTTTGGCTGTCGTGTGCTCGGCTGCTGTTTACCGACTTGATTTTAAAACATATGGGTCAATTTGGATAATTTCTCCTTCAAACAATAATACAATGTTTTGTGTTGTTTTGGGTTACTTTAGACTTTGCATGCAACTGTTGAGCTTGGGTTTTCTGGTTGAGAATAATATAATTTGCAGGTTGTCGTCGGCGGTACCAAGCATTCTTGCCACCCAGCTTCTCTCCTGCGCCTCATTGTTCACCGGAGAGGCTTTATAAGGGACCCCTCGCTGGTTGGCGATATGTCGCCCCTTTGTTCCTCATCAGTTTGTGTTGACACCAGCCGGTGCTTTCGGCACGTCTGTCATCGTATGTATTCTTTATTTATTCTTAATAACCAATCGCGCCTATATTATGCTCGTTTTTTTGTTTCCTTTATAGGCATATATCGAGCGTCAGTTCACCCAATTGCCATAAATCGGGCGATGACATGACACCAGGTGGCGGGGCGGATAGTCTATTTAGATTACTCTACAGACTATTGGGTCGCTTCGCCTATTAGGCACCTGCTTTTCCCATTAGCATTGTTGGGAAAAAAACATGAAATATTCACAGATTTTTTTACATTTGTACACACGTTAATATGATGTGTTGACCCATTTAAAAAATCCTATAAGGCCAGAAAAATGCGACCACACTTTCAGGAAGCGTCTATGCTTCTGAAATATAATGCTGGCATCGATTTACCTTGCATTGACAAAAAAAGCGCACCTTGAATACTTAAACTAGCCACCATGCTTTTCTTGGTTTTTTAATTCCTTGCAGACAATGCAACCACCAGGCCTTCAGGCAGCAGTTTGGATAGCTCCTATCATATCAAATCCAAGTTTAGGCTTAATTGTCCCCCCCCCTTCCTTCCTTTCTCTTTAAACAGATGGTCTCTTCATCCCTTGAGGGGCATCATATGTAGGCTGGTGTTCATTCCAACCACTTTCCACGTCTCTAATTGGTTCAAATTCACACCCATGCACCCATTCATATTCTGAATTAGATTTGAATTTTAAACTGATAGATGTTTACTAAATATTTACATCTGGCAAATGAGACACTATGACCAGCTATATTTAGGCATTTTTTTTCTCAATCTTTTTTTCTCCATTTCCCTGTAAAGAGATGAAGATATCATCAGCCGCACAAAGTGAACCTACTCAGACAGTAATACAGAGAAGTGTTTTTACAGTTACAGTGAGATTACATGTTAGAACACTGTGTACTGCACTTCTAGTAGGAGCTTTCTCCCATGAACCATCTCTCTCCCAGATTGGTTTTTGGTGACTTTTTTTATGGGTAGACAGATACAGCTGGTGAAACTGAAACCAATGCCTCTGGGTAGGCCTAGGTCTTAGATTGGTTCTGAAGAACGTGGACCTGGTTCTCAGTAGTCTTCAGTATAACATATGAACCAATCCTGTGCAAGAAACCTGAGAAGCAACACGCTACATACCAAACAGATAGGATTGGATTTGCAGTAATCCATTTGCAATTTGAGTTTTCTCTCCATCACTTGCCTTCAATCTCTTTCACGTCATCAGCTCCATCAGACACGCATCAAAATCATGTCAACGTTGAAGTGATGAGTGAGCTCTGTAGAAAGTTGGATTTCAGGTCAGAATGCACTTCCTGCTGCTGTGTCTCCCCAGGTCCTGGCGGGAAGCATTGATTTACAACAGCTGATCACACGCTTCTATTTCTATTTTTCCTCCTCATGTTGTGTCTTTAAGTCCTGTGGGCTGCTGCTGGTTAGTCAGAGGCCCATGTTCCTGGTTACCTGCAACCCCAGGACTTGTGCATGTCAGGGGCACCAGCGTGAGGGTGTGTGAGTCAAAAGACTACAATATGATGTTACTTGTCTGTTTATCCACAGTACCATCCAGACTCAGAGGAATCTTTTGTTGCATCTTTCAATATTGTAGCCATCATGCTCTTGGCATATTACACTACCATTCAAAAGTTTGGGGTCACTTAAAAATGTCCTTGTTTTTTGAAAGAAAAACACATTTTTTTGGTCCATTAAAATAACATCAAATTGATCAGAAATACAGTGTAGACATTGTTAATGTTGTAAATGACTATTGTAGCTGGAAACTGCATATTTTTAATGGACTGGCAGTTTCATTAAATAGTACCCGCAAAACACCAGTCTCAATGTCAACAGTGAAGAGGGGACTCCGGGATGCTGACCTTTCTAGGCAGAGTTCCTCCGTCCAGTGTTTGTGTTCTTTTGCCCATTTTAATCCTTTCTTTTTATTGGCCAGTCTGAGATATGGCTTTTTCTTCACAACTCTGCCTAGAAGGCCACATCCCAGAGTCACCTCTTCACTGTTGATGTTGAGACTTGTGTTTTGAGGATACTATTTAATAAAGCTGCCAGTTGAGGACTTGTGAGGTGTCTGTTTGTCAAACTAGACACTCTAATGTACTTGTCCTTTTGCTCAGTTTTCCACCGGGGCCTCCCACTCCTATTTCTATTCTGGTTAGAGACCATTTGCGCTGTTCTGTGAAGGGAGTAGTGCACAGCGTTGTACGAGATCTTCAGTTTCTTGGCAATTTCTCGCATGGAATAGCCTTCATTTCTCAGAACAAGAATAGACTGATGAGTTTCAGAAGAAAGGTCTTTGTTTCTGGCCATTTTGAGCCTGCAAACGAACCCACAAATGCTGATGCTCTGGATACTCAACTAGTCTAAAGAAGGACAGTTTTATTGCCTCTATAATCATAAGAACAGTTTTTAGCTGTGCTAACATAATTGCAAAAGGGTTTTCTAATGATCAATTAGCCTTTTAAAATGATAAACTTGGATTAGCTAACACAACGTGCCATTGGAATACGGGAGTGATGGTTGCTGATAATGGGCCTCTGTACGGCCAATGTAGATATTCCATAACAAATCTGCCATTTCCAACTACAATAGTCATTTACCAATTTGTAAGTCGCTCTGGATAAGAGCGTCTGCTAAATGACTTAAATGTAAATGTAAATTTACAACATTAACAATGTCTTATCTGTATTTATGATTAATTTGATGTTATTTTGATGGAAAAAAAGTTGCTTTTCTTTCAAAAACAGGGACATTTCTAAGTGACCCCAAACTTTTGAACAGTAGTGTATATCACAAGACCACTGCCATGTGGGTTAACCCAACGGCACTGTAGTCAGTTCTCCTGCACATGGAGCAAATAGTTTGCAGGTTTGTTTCCAGTCAGATCCAGCGACCAGAATCTTCGTTTATATGCTCAGAACCTCTGTACTTCATCCAAAAATGGGGTTCATAAGCACACCATAAAATACTTTTTAAAAGTTTTTACACAGCTCTACAGGACCTCCTTGGTAGATTAGAAGACAGGAGAGGAGACCAGGGGAGAGAATGAGTAGAGGAGTGTGGGGGTCTGGAGTGTACTGTGGATGAGTGAAAGCTGTGAGATGGGTTGTGACTTGATTGATGCCCTTCACCAGATGAATCAGACATTGTGATGTGTCAGCACAGATTAATAATGCACACTGCTTCGATATACCTCTCCTTTACCTCTCTATCCCACTTCTCTCTCTTTTATCTACCTTTCTCTGTTTTTCCCTCTTCTTATCTCCTCTCCACCCTGTCCTTTCATGTTCTTTCATACATGTTTTTCTCCTGTCTTCTCTCCTCTCCTGTTAATTTCTCTCTCTCTTCTTTCTATCACTTCCACCTCCTCTCTCCTTTTTTTCTCCTCCCTCCCTCTCTTCTCCCTCTCCCCCCCTTTCTCCCTCTCCTCCCCTTTCTACTATCTCTCCTCTTTCCCTATCCACTGTTACATTAGGATTTATTTTTCTTCATTTTGCAATATTCTTCCTATCAGATCTTTACTCTAGCTCTGTTGAAGGGGCAATGTATATGTTAATGTGTTGATTTGCAAGCCACTGTGAAACGCTCTAACGTGGAAGTAGCGAACTGGTCGCACTGGGGTGCTGTTGCTGCCCTGTCACCGAGTGACAGAAGTTATAAAGGGCAGGGAGATTGAGTGACAAGATGGCTGACGTGATAGAAACTTGCAGACGGTCTCATCAGACGTGGAATGGAGGCTGTGGTTGGCAAAGAATATTCGAGAACGTTCTAAAGAATGCGGATGAATTTGCCTGTTGTTTTGGGCAAGGAAAGTGTTGGGAAAGAGAATTAAGCTTCTTTGGTTTTTGGGCTGTAGAACAAGGCTATTTCCGTTGTACAAAGAAAAGAAAATCCTCTTTCTGATTGAGAATCCCTTTTTGGCTCAAGAGTAAGGCTAGTAAACTCATTAATGTCTCCTGGATGGCTGCCGAGACCTAGAAGAAAAGAGAAAATTAATCAGTATCCAGACAGTAATGACTTGTTTTGATGAAATCTGTCCATGTTAATGCTTTGACCTCAACTGTATCACTATCAGCTATGGATTATGGCTACTGCTGTCTACACTGGTCTGTCTGTACATGATTATTTCATATCCCTATCTGTGTGGGCTGGGCAGATTTCAAAGGTTATGACTCTATTTGCATAACATCACCTCTCACGACGACAGGTCAGAAGGATGGAGACGATTTGGGTCCTGCAAGAGTGGTGGGGGAGTATATATAATTGTAATTTTTTGGGGCCAGATATTGCGATTATGAATTGATATTTTCAAACACGGGTGAAAACGTGGTAATTCCATCAGGGCAGAGAACATCACTTCTAAAATGAGATCTTAAGAAAGAATAAAAAACTGTGCTAACTGAATACAAAACCAAATGAAACAATATTTTCCAACATTGATATAGGCTACAATGATATAGGCTACAATGATATAGGCTACAATGATATAGGCTACAATAATATAGGCTACAATAATATAGGCTACAATGATATAGGCTACAATGATATAGGCTACAATAATATAGGCTACAATGATATAGGCTACAATAATATAGGCTACAATAATATAGGCTACAATGATATAGGCTACAATAATATAGGCTACAATGATATAGGCTACAATGATATAGGCTACAATGATATAGGCTACAATAATATAGGCTACAATAATATAGGCTACAATGATATAGGCTACAATGATATAGGCTACAATGATATAGGCTACAATGATATAGGCTACAATGATATAGGCTACAATGATATAGGCTACAATGATATAGGCTACAATGATATAGGCTACAATGATATAGGCTACAATGATATAGGCTACAATAATAGGCTTATTACAACTACATATTAATAAACATATTTTTTTTTACATAATCATCAAAATATAGTATGCTATAAGCACTTATTAATTAGTTAATGAATAACATTGAGTTCCTATTTCCTATTTGACCAACATTGAGTTCTTAAATAGCCTAAGTTAATTATTTATTCAGGCAGCCATAAGAAACAGATGGAATAGGAAGCGTATGATTGTGTAATTATGTATACACTCACCAACAAGTTTATTAGGTACACCCATCTACTACTGGGTTTGACCCCCCTTTACCTCCAGAACAGCCTGAATTCTCAGGGGCTAGGATTCTACAAGTCGGTAAACGTTCCACGGGGATGTTGGACCATGCTGACGGGATGGCATCATGCAGTTGCTGCAGATTTGATGGTGGTACACCACCGCCACCAGCCTGTACCGTTGACACCAGGCAGGATCGGTCCACGGACTCATGCTGCTTACGCCAAATCCTGACTCTGGCATCAGCATGATGCAACAGGAACCGGGATTCGTCGGACCAGGCGACGCTTTTCCACTCCTTAATTGTCCAGTGTTGGTGATCGCGTGCCCACTGGAGCCCCTTCTTCTTGATTTTAGCTGTTAGGAGTGGAACCCATTGTGGTTGTCTGCAGTAATAGCCCATCCATGACAAGGACCAACGATGTTTGAGTTCCCGAGATGCCGTTCTGCACAACACTGTTGTACTGCGTCATTATTTTTTCTGTTTGTCAACCCTCCCCCCCCTCCCCCATGTTAGCTTGCACGATTCTTGCCATTCTCCTTCGACCTCTCTCATCAACAAACTGTTTTCACCCACGGGACTGAGACTGGATTCGATTTTTGTTTGTCGCACCGCTCTTGAGAAACCCTAGACACTGTCGTGCCAAGGAGGGCGGACGTTTCTGAGATACTGGATCCGGCGTGCCTGGCACCGGCGATCGTACCACGCTCAATGTCGCTTAGGTCAAAGTAATTGAATACCTTGATGTCTGCCTGCCTGCTTCATGTATGTGATTCACTGTACATCGGTGCACTCCATTTTTGTGAACCATTTTAGTGTATCATCAAAAGACAGTATGATAACCATTATTCAGTCTGAATGGTATTTGGTATGCACCAGGCTGGCTGAGATGTCTGGCCGTTGTGAGGACGGGGGTGATTTGTCAGTCTGTTATCTTTGGCAGCTCTTTAATTTGTCACAGACACACACACACACACTTGCCCAGAAGTGCGTACGGGCACGCACACACTGCACACACACAGCCGCAAGGACACACACACATTAACAACAGAGAGCACGGACATGCACGCAACCCACACTTGCGCGGCTGCAACAACACACACTCATGCGCACACACAAACACTCTCTCAGTCTCCCTCTCACTGACAGACAGGACAGAACCATCGAGCGCACTGTCTGTTTTTCAACGTCATTACTTTTGGCTTTCAATTCGATTCACATCTTTTCTGTCCCTCAAGGCAAAATCTCATTTTGGCGTCACAAATCTCTCATCTCCATCAGGAACCAATGCAATGAATGGCTCGCTACTAGTAGAATTGCTCAAGATGGGTGCATGACACACAGGAGGTTGGTGGCCCCTTAAATGGGGAGAACGGGCTCGTGGGAATGGTGTCAAATACATCAAACACATGGTATCTAAATATAATCATACACTTTAGTGCACCATTAATGAGTATTACAATGATGTTAGCCTGGGTGCCAGTCTGCTCCGGCTCTCATGTTTGCCTTGACAATGACAGCAATGGAGTTGGCAAGTGCACAAACAGATCTGGGACCAGGCGACAATGACATCAGTGTGGTTCTTAATTTATGCGAGACCATGTAGCCAGCAGCGCCTGGGATAATTAGATCTCAGAGGAGAGGACAGGGATCATGTGACCAGGCCTAGCCAGGTGTCGCCATGACAGTCTATATCGCCATGACAGTGTGTGTACTCAGAAGGGACGGAGCTGGGTAAACATACAAATGTTATACCAAGGAATTAATACACAGAATATCGATGACAGAGGTTTTACAATTAGAATAATCTAAATCTAGCCTGCATGATCTGGACAGCAGAGGCCAAAAGCACTACTGAATGAAGTAGGCTCTGCCTACACATTTCAAATAAAGGAAAGGGGATACCTAATTAGTTGCACAACTGAATGCATTCAACCGAAATGTGTCTTCCGCATTTAACCCAACCCCTCTGAATCAGAGAGGTGTGGGGGGGGGGGGGGGGGGGGGGGGGCTGTCTGAACCGACGTCATCGGCACCCGGGGGGGCAGTTGTTGATGTTGGGCGTTAACTATGTTGCTCAAGGGCAGAACGGCAGATTTTTCAACTTTGGAGGCTCGGGGATTCGAACCAGTGACTTTTCGGGTTATTGCAGTGCCTATCTGATAAATAGTCCTCATCTTCCTGAAAAGCTTGATGTGTCTTAATAATGACATGGAAGTGAGTGAAGATGATCAAGGCCGTCTCTGTTGTCAGGGAGCTTCCATTGTTCTTTCTTCCATCTTTTCTCCCCTCCTCCAGAAGCTACTTCACTAATTGGCTGCTGTTGCTCCCGTCAGAAGCATCTCAGGTTTCACTGTGTGGCTCGCTTGATGGGTTTTTAATCGTTCATTTGCTCAGGAATGAGGGGAGGCCTGCTTCACAAATGGCACCCTATTCCCTATATAATGCACTACTTCTGACATTTTGACAAGGGCCCATAGAGCTTTGGTTAACAGTAGTGCACTACATAGGCAATAGGGTGCCATTTGGGATGTAGACGAGAGCTCTGAGGAGTATGGCGGCCGCTCAGCTCAGCCTGGACATCTCATTAACTCCCCTGAGAGACACGACAGACAGACAGACAGCAGAACAGAACAGGACTGACTGAGCCTCTACTGTAAAACTAAAATGGAGGGCGCGGGTGGGAGGGAGGCAGTGATAGAGAGAGGGACAGAGACAGAGAGAGACAGGGCCCGGTGCCATCTTGGTTATTAAAAACATGGAGGGAGGGAGAGAGAGAGAGAGGGTTCGTCACTAGTTACCACAGCCACAAAGTCTTAAACCCTGCCTATTTCAACTATTTATCTTCTTAAAATGTGATTTTAAACCTCACCTTAACCCTAACCTTGATCCCACTGCTAACCTTGTGCCTTGCCCTAACCTTAAATTACATTTGAGTTTTCACTAATTTCTACGACATAGCCATTTTCACTCTGTGGCTGTGGTAACTGGTGGAAACCAGAGAGAGGGAGGGATGAGAGTGTGTGTGTGTGTGTTGGTGGATTGACAGATGAATACATCTATTTTCACAAACATACCAGAATATTGCATAAACATGTTATTAATATACACTATTTTTCACTAGTCTATCTGATTACTTTTACTCATTGAATCAGTAGGAGTACTGTCAAACAGATCAGCATCCACATGAACTGCATGTAGCCAGTCCTTATCTAGAATACAGTATGTAGTACATACTGTATTTTATTTAATGGTGCTCCGTGTACTGTGCTGCCTCCAGCATGGATCCAGGTTTCTGGCAGTAGGAATACTGCATACTAAGTGATAATCTGCATGAGTTGCATGTAGTTAGATATGCAGAACATACAGTAGGCACTGTAGCTACTGCACCCAGCTTGTATGGAGGTATCTGGCAGGCTCAGATATGGTAATTGACCCACGAGCTGACAAGGTCTCAGCCATCAGGCTGCTTAATGAGCCAATGAACAGACAGACAGAGTTAGACAGACCAAGGGCCTGTTTTAGTGATAGAGATCGCAGGGATGTAGAGGATGACAGGACTGAAGTGTGTCTCTGGTTGTCGGTAGGGGAGATTTGCCTGTTTCTCTCTGTTAAAGCTGTTTATCCCCCAAGAAAGTGATGTTTAGTCACAGGAATTAGCATAATCTCCCTCTGTCGGTGAGAGTGTGTTTTAGTGTGGGCGTGTGTGTTCGGTTTGTGTGTATGGATACGCCTATGTGTGAATGTGAATGTTGTGATAATGATTATTGTTCATGCACAGCTGTATATGGTTAGAAACTTCTCTTTACAATTATGATAACATTTCAGGTCCATTTCTGTTAAGCATGTTGAAAACAGCAATGGTTCCCGAACCTTTTTCCGGTGTGGCCCACCTAAAGCTAATGGGAGTTTTTGGCCACCCACCAAGCCAACAGCAGTGTGTTTATACTGTATATACTGTATATACAGTGGCTTGTTAAAGTATTCACCCCCCTTCAAATTTTTCCTATTTTGTTCACCTTACAACCTGGAATTAAAATAGACTTTGTGGGGATTTGTATCATTTGATTTACACAACGTGCCTACCACTTTGAAGATGCAAAATATTTTGTTGGGCGTAACAAACAAGAATTAAGACAAAAAAACTGAAAACTTGAGCATGCATAACTATTCACCCCCAAAGCCAATACTTTGTAGAGCCACCTTTTGCAGCAATTACAGCTGCAAGTCTCTTGGGGTATGTCTCTATACGCTTGGCACATCTAGCCACTGGGATTTTTGCCCATTCTTCAAGGCAAAACTGCTCCAGCTCCCTCGAGTTGGATGGGTTCCGCTGGTGCACAGCAATCTTTAAGTCATACCACAGTTTCTCAATTGGATTGAGGTCTGAGCTTTGACTAGGCAATTCCAAGACATTTACATGTTTCCCCTTAAACCACTCGAGTGTTGCTTTAGCGGTATGCTTAGGGTCATTGTCCTGCTGGAAGGTGAACCGCCGTCCCAAGTTGGATGGGTCAAGTTGGATGGGTTCTCGAATCTCTGGAAGACTGAAACAGGTTTCCCTCAAGAATTTCCCTGTATTTAGCACAATCCATCATTCCTTCAATTCTGACCAGTTTCCCAGGCCCTGTCTATGAAAAACATCCCCACAGCATGATGCTGTCACCACCATGCTTCATGGGAATGAAGAGTGGTGTTGGGTTTGCGCCAGACAGCGTTTTCCTTGATGTCTAAAAAGCGACATTTTTGTCTCATCTGACCAGAGTACCTTCTTCCAAATGTTTGGGGAGTCTCCCACATGCCTTTTGGTTAACATGAAACGTGTTTGCTTATTTTCTTCTTTAAGCAATGGCTTTTTTCTGGCCACTCTTCCATAATGCCCAGCTCTGTGGACAGATACTCCAATCTCCGCTGTGGAGCTTTGCAGCTCCTTCAGGGTTATCTTTGGTCTCTTTGTTGCCTCTCTGATTAATGCCCTCTTTGGCTGGTCTGTGAGTTTTGGTGGGCGGCCCTCTGTTGGCAGGTTTGTTGTGGTGCCATATTCTTTCCATTTTTTAATAATGGATTTAATAGTGCTCCGTGGGATGTTCAAAGTTTTGGATATTTTTTTATAACCCAACCCTGATCTGTACTTCTCCACAACTTTGTCCCTGACCTGTTTGGAGAGCTCCTTGGTCTTCATGGTACCACTTGCTCGATGGTGCCCCTTGCTTAGTGGTGTTGCAGACTCTGGGGCCTTTCAGAACAGGTGTATATATACTGAGCTCATGTGACAGAGGATGTGACACTTAGATTGCACACAGGTTGACATTATTTAACAGATGATGTGACTTCTGGAGGTAATTTGGTTGCACCAGATCTTATTTAGGGGCTTCGTAGCAAAGGGAATACATATACACGCATCACTTCTCCGTTTTCTATTTATTTTAAAGATTTTTTTCATTTCACTTCACCAATTTGGACTATTTTGTGTATGTCCATTACATGAAATCCAAATAAAAAATACTTTTAAATGACAGGTTGTAATGCAACAAAATAGGAAAAACGCCAAGTGGGATGAATACAATGCAAGGCACCGTAGATATATATATATTTTCTTTTTTACCAAGGACTGACTAACCCCGTTGTGAGCCTTGACCTAAAAGGCACCAGCAGCTAACCTCTATCTGGGATCATTTTGAGTGCAATAACTTATCTCATTCATCCTAAAATCTGTACTCCTAACAGCATATCATCTTCCCTCTTCACTGGGATGTTAACAGGTTAAAAGGGGATAATCTGGGATTGACCAAACCTAGGTTACCATGGTAACAGACATCACAAGGTCACCATCATATTCTGGACCAATCCGTTTGATTGGAAAGTCATATGTATCCAATCCGCATTATATGCTACAGTCTACCATAAGGCCACCACTTCAATTGAACAGCCATATTGTGGTTTTTGCCTATTCTGCATATAAGGCCTGGTTGCGTGTGAATAAATTGTTTCCCTTCCGCTCTTGTAATCCGGCCTATATGTACTTTAATACCATTTGGTGCTAAGTTTTCCTGCCAGTCCATCTGTTCGCTTCATTCTGAGGGCACACACGGTCAATGAGCAGATGTCACTTGTTCTTCTGTGTCCCCTTTTAGCTGAGTAGGCTTACAGTACAGTACAGTACAGTACAGTACAGTACAGTACAGTACAGTACAGTACAGTACAGTACAGTACAGTACAGTACAGTACAGTACAGTACAGTACACCACTCCTTTAGAGGTATTATGACCAGTGACCACATCGCTGCACTAAGCACTTGACTACACCACCTATGCAAATCAGGTTAAACCCTTTGGTGGGTTTGTGTGGGATGTTTGGGTCTGATATGGATAAGGTCCCTGGTTTGAGTCCCTCTTTCACGGGGCAATAAGAGGAGGCATGTACAGGTACTATGAGTATACCTTGAGAATGCAGCCAAGAGAGTACAGTTTATACCGTTTTTGACACCACGGCTACAGCCACTGCTGAGCTCAGCCTCAGGCAGGGAGGTCTAAAGGCTCCTGTTATGGTTACTTAAGTGGTTGACAGGAAATCGAATTCTGAAATTGGTTGAAGAAAAACGAGGCGTACAGCATACACGCCTGCACGCACACTTGCACACACACACATGCACACACACAAAGTCACTCAGGAAGCATAACACACAGTCGTTCTAAGCCCTACAATGCCCATTCCGCCTCACCAAACCCCAGGGAGGGACGATCACTAAATGCAGCATCCACCACAAGCCAAGCTTACGTTCCCTATGGTTGTGGGGGAACTTGTTTTTTTTCTCATATTCATTCTCGGAAGTATGATTTGAGGATCACTCATCCTGGCTCGTAGCTTAACATGAGTAAATGGGGTAATCTCTTGACGGCTTCTGGTTCCGAATGTTTGAGGTTGATAACGTTCCTCGTTCCCAAACATTCCTTCCTGTAGGAACTGGTATTAGTTCGTCTAACGAATATGTTATTGCCAGTGGGAATAGCTAATACTTCGGATTTCTAAATACTGCTATATAACTCAGTGGGAAAAAACCTTAATATAGACGCTTTGTTCAGGCACCCTGGTCTGTAGCTTCATTGATATGCAGCAAAGTGAACAGTGCTGGTACTAGGAGACTGGCGGTTATGTCGTTTTGTCAGAAAGAGCTTGGATGACTTGTGAAGTGGGGATCACAGGAACATAAAGACAGCAGCTCTCCTGCTGAAAACGTAACCGAGGCCGATGCAGCAGCACCCCGCCTGCCGTAAGCCGTACCTCATCCTGCGCCACTCTCATTCCTGGCTCCTCCTCTCTCTGTGTGTTTGTGTGTGTGTGTGTATTAGGGAGAGAGAAAGTGAATGTTGTGCTTTGCATGTGTGTGTGTGGTGTGGGTGTGTGTGTGCGTGCGTGCCTGCCTGCTTGTGCGCATTTGTGTGTTAGTGTGTGTGTATGTGTGTTTGTATGTGTGTGTATCCGTGTGTGTGTGTGTATCCGTGTGTGTGTGTGTGTGTGTGTGTGTGTGTGTGTGTGTGTGTGTGTGTGTGTGTGTGTGTGTGTGTGTGTGTGTGTGTGTGTGTGTGTGTGTGTGTGTGTGTGTGTGTGTGTGTGTGTGTGTGTGTGTGTGTGTGTGTGTGTGTGTGTGTGTGTGTGTGTGTGCATGCGTGCATGCATGAATGACTGTCTCTTTGCCAACAGGGTCTTGGGTCATGTAGATCGTGCTGCTCCAACAGTCTGCTCCACCACCACAGGAGATTCTATAGCCCACAAATACACATTTCCTGTGCTAAAAATGATTTGTATTGTATGGAACTATACATGTGTGTATATGAATAGTTTCACAATATGTGTACTGTATACATACTACAATATAAAATCTCTAATGGAAGCGAAGCACCGTCCAACAGTGTGTGTGTGTGCATGCATACTACTGTATGTGTGTGGTTTTGTGTATCCTTATATTCTGTCACTAAACTCAGAAATCTGTTCAACTGTATTGGTCTAAAGAGACTATCCTGTAGCTATTAACTGCTTTAGCTAGCTGTCTCCCAGCTACTGATGGGCTGTAAACCTGCCCAAGGAAACAGATCCTGCCTGTGATCTCAGATCTCACTGGCTGCTTTGTTGTCATGGAGACAGGGCCCGTAGAGGCTGCCTCAGCCCGACTGTGGTGAAAAGCATGCTGGGTAAGAGGGAAGGGGAGGTGATAAAAACAAAACATGTTATCTCACCCACAGTGGAACGGGAAAGGGTTGTTTTCCTCAGTTCAATGTGTTGATGCTTAGAATCATAATAGAGTAATTTCCCTTGATTTGCTCTTTAGATTCCCCACGAGGTATACTCCATGTCTGGCAAACTGAAGATAACTTAACCCTAACCGGGGTGGGTCTCATACAAAGGCTGCGTCTGTCTGTCTGTCTGTCTGTCTGTCTGTCTGTCTGTCTGTCTGTCTGTCTGTCTGTCTGTCTGTCTGTCTGTCTGTCTGTCTGTCTGTCTGTCTGTCTGTCTGTCTGTCTGTCTGTCTGTCTGTCTGTCTGTCTGTCTGTCTGTCTGTCTGTCTGTCTGTCTGTCTGTCTGTCTGTCTGTCTGTCTGTGTGTGCGTGGCGTGCGTGGTGGGGGTGGGTGTCGCTGTGTGTGCATGTGTTCGTGTGTGTGTGTGTGCGTGCATGTGTGGGGGGGTGGTGTCTCTGTGTGTGCATGTGTTCGTGTGTGTGTGCATGCATGCGTGAATGTGTCTGTCTGACTGAGAATCAACCCCACACATGAATGGTCTCAGGATGCTTTACTGTGTGTCGTTGTGTAGTCACACATACCCGCAGGTCATGTTGACTCATTCCCTCCTTCCTGTGTTGTTGCAGGTCCGCTGGATGGTCACACTGAGGATTCCACAGAGCAGGCCATGATGCCTCAGCCTCAGTCAGGGCTGTAGAAAACACACAGAGGTAAGGACTCACACACATACAGTCGTGGCCAAAAGTTTGGAGAATGATACAAATATTAATTTTCACAAAGTCTGCTGCCTCAGTTTGTATGATGGCAATTTGCATATACTCCAGAATGTTATGAAGAGTGATCAGATGAATTGCAATTAATTACAAAGTCCCTCTTTGCTATGCAAATGAACTGAATCCCCCAAAAAACATTTCCACTGGATTTCAGCCCTGCCATAAAAGGACATCATGTCAGTGATTCTCTCGTTAACACAGGTGTGAGTGTTGACGAGGACAAGGTTGGAGATCACTCTGTCATGCTGATTCAGTTCGAATAACAGATTGGAAGCTTCAAAAGGAGGATGGTGCTCGGAATCATTGTTCTTTCTCTGTCAATCATGGTTACCTGCAAGGAAACACGTGCCGTCATCATTGCTTTGCACAAAAAGGGCTTCACAGGCAAGGATATTGCCAGTAAGATTGCACCTAAATCAACCATTTATCAGATCATCAAGAACTTCAAGGAGAGCGGTTCAATTGCTGTGAAGAAGGCTTCAGTGCGCCCAAGAAAGTCCAGCAAGTGCCAGGACCGTCTCCTAAAGTTGTTTCAGCTGTGGGATCAGGGCACCACCAGTACAGAGCTTGCTCAGGGATGGCAGCAGGCAGGTGTGAGTGCATCTGCACTCACAGTGAGGCGAAGACCTTTGGAGGATGGCCTGGTGTCAAGAAGGGCAGCAAAGAAGCCACTTCTCTCTGGGAAAAACATCAGGGACCGACTGATATTCTGCAAAAGGTACAGGATTTGGACTGCTGAGGACTGGGGTAAAGTCATTTTCTCTGATGAATCCCCTTTCCGATTGTTAGGGGCATCCGGGAAAAAACTTATCCGGAGAAGACAAGGTGAGCGCTACCATCAGTCCTGTGTCATGCCAACAGTAAAGCATCCTGAGACCATTCATGTGTGGGGTTGATTCTCAACCAAGGCAGTGGGCTCACTCACAATATTGCCTAAGAACACAGCCATAAATAAAGAATGATGCCAACACATCCTCAGAGAGCAACTTCTCCCAACCATCCAGGAACAGTTTGGTGACGAACAATGCCTTTCCAGCATGATGGAGCACCTTGCCATAAGGCAAAAGTGATAACTAAGTGGCTCGGGGAACAAAAAAATCGATATTTTGGGTCCATGGCCAGGAAACTCCCGAGACCTTAATCCCATTGAGAACTTTTTTATTTATTTCACCTTTATTTAACCAGGTAGGCTAGTTGAGTAAGTTCTCATTTACAACTGTGACCTGGCCAAGATAAAGCATAGCAATTCGACACATTCAACAACACAGAGTTACACAAGGAATAAACAAAACATACAGTCAATAATACAGTAGAAAAAAAGTCTATATACAAAAAAAGTCTATATACAGTGAGTGCAAATGAGGTAAGATAAGGGAGTTAAGGCAATAAATAGGCCATGGTGGAGAAGTAATTGCAATATGGCAATTAAACACTGGAATGGTAGATGTGCAGAAGATTAATGTGCAAGTAGAGATACTGGGGTGCAAAGGGGCAAGATAAATAAATAAATACTGTATGGGGATGAGGTAGATAGATGGGCTGTTTACAGATGGGCTATGTACAGGTGCAGTGATCTGTGAGCTGCTCTGACAGCTGGTGCTTAAAGCTAGTGAGGGAGATATGAGTCTCCAGCTTCAGTGATTTTTGCAGTTCGTTCCAGTCATTGGCAATAGAGAACTGGAAGGAGAGGCGACCAAAGGAGGATTTGGCTTTGGGGGTGACCAGTGAGATATACCTGCTGGAGCGCGTGCTACGAGTGGGTGCTGCTATGGTGACCAGTGAGCTGAGATAAGTCGGGGCTTTACCTAGCAGAGACTTGTAGATAACCTGTAGCCAGTAGATTTGGCGACAAGTATGAAGCGAGGGCCAACCAACGAGAGCGTACAGGTCGCAGTGGTGGGTAGCATATGGGGCTTTGGTGACAAAACGGATGGCACTGTGATAGACTGCATCCAATTTGTTGAGTAGAGTGTTGGAGGCCATTTTATAGATGACATCGCCGAAGTTGAGGATCGGTAAGATGGTCAGTTTTACGAGGGTACGTTTGGCAGCATGAGTGAAGGATGCTTTGTTGTGATATAGGAAGCCGATTCTAGATTTAATTTTGGATTGGAGATGCTTAATGTGAGTCTGGAAGGAGAGTTTGCAGTCTAACCAGATACCTAGGTATTTGTAGTTGTCCACGTATTCTATGTCAGAGCCGTCCAGAGTAGTGATGCTAGACGGGCAGGCAGGTGCGGGCAGTGATCGATTGAATAGCATGCATTTCGTTTTACTTGCATTAAAGAGCAGTTGGAGGCCACAGAAGGAGAGTTGTATGGCATTGAAGCTCGTCTGGAGGTTCGTTAACACAGGTTATTTAACACTTGTGGTCAATCCTCAAGAGGCAGGTGGACAAACAAAAACTCACAAATTCTGACAAACTCCAATCATTGATTATACAAGAATGGGCTGCCATCAGTCAGGATGTGGCCCAGAAGATCATTGACAGCATGCCAGGGCAGATTGCAGAGGTCTTGAAAAAGAAGGGTCAACACTGCAAGTATTTACTCTTTGCATCAACTTCATGTAATTGTCAATAAAAGCCTTTGACACTTATGAAATGCTTGTAATTATACTTCAGTATTCCATTGTAACATCTGACAAAAATATCTGAAGACACTGAAGCAGCAAACTTTGTGAAAATATATATTTGTGTCATTCTCAAAACTTTTGGCCATGACTGTACACATGCAGACACGCATGTGCACCAACACTAATGATGGGGGGAAAAAATCTATACAATTACATATCGGGAAATTATTTTTGACTATATATCATATCGTATTGACAATTTCGCAATATAATTAATGCAACAATTAATGCAATATAACTCTTTCATTGCTTGTTCTCCTGTTTATTTTCAAATTGGGAGGCCATTTCTTTTCAAAGTTCTTTTCCCCGTGACTGATCAAAACTTGTTTTCTCATGGCTTTGTCTTGTCCCTCTGCAGTAGACAGACTGTATATACTGAACAGAAATATGAACAGAGCATGCAATCATGTAAGCAATTTTACTGAGTTACAGTTCATATAAGGAAATAAGGACATTTTTATTAATGAATTAGGCCCTAATCTATGGATTTCACATGACGGGCAGGGGCCCACCCACTTGGGAGCCAGGCCCACCCACTGTCCAGGCCCAGTCAATCAAAATGAGTTTTCCCTCACAAAGGGCTTTATTACAGACAGAAATAGTCCTCAGTTTCTGGGTGACTGGTGACTGGTCTCAGACGATCCTGCAGGTGAAGAAGCCGGATGTGGAGGTGCAGTGGTTGTGAGGCCGGTTGGACACACTGCCAAAACGACGTTGGAGGTCAAATTCCTTGACTTTTTTCACCTTTTATTATGTTACAGCCTTATTCTAAAATTGATTAACTATTTGTTCCCTCATCAATCTACACACAATACCCCTTAATGAAAAAGCAAAAACATGTTTTTAGAATATTTTGCTAATTTATGTTAAAAAAAAACCAGAAATATTAAATTTACATAAGTATTCAGACCCGTTACTCAGTACTTTGTTGAAGCACCTTTGGTAGCCTCAAGTCTTCTTGGGTATGACGCTACAAGCTTGGCACACCTGTATTTGGGCAGTTTCTCCCATTCTCCTCTGCAGATCCTCTCAAGCTCTGTCAGGTTGAATGGGGAGCATTGCTGCACAGCTATTTTCATGTGTCTCCAGATATGTTCGATCGGATTCATGTCCGGGCTCTGGCTGGGCCACTCAAGGACATTCAGAGACTTGTCCCGAAGCCACTTCTGCATTGTCTTGGCTGTGTGCTTAGAGTCGTTGTCCTGTTGGAAGGTGAACATTCGCCCCAGTCTGAGGTCCTGAGAGCTCTGGAGCAAGGTTTCATCAAGGATCTCTCTGTACTTTGCTCCGTTCATCTTTGCCTCGATCCTGACTAGTCTCCCAGTCCCTAACTCTGAAAACCATCCCCACAGCATGATTCTGCCACCACCATGCTTCACCGTAGGGATGGTGCTACAGACGGGACTTTTGGCATTCACGCCAAAGAGTTCAATCTTGAATTCATCAGACCAGATAATCTTGTTTCCCATGGTCTGAGAGGCTTTAGGTGCCTTTTGGCAAACTCGGAGCGGGCTGTCATGTGCCTTTTACTCAGGAGTGGCTTCCATCTGGCCACTCTACCATAAACGCCTGATTGGTGGAGTGCTGCAGTGATGGTTGTCCTTCTGGGAAGTTCTCCCATCTCCACAGAGGAACTCTAGAGCTCTGTCACAGTGACCATCTGGTGCTTGGTCACCTCCCTGACCAAGACTGTTCTGTTCTGATTGCTCAGTTTGGCCGGGCTGCAAGCTCTAGGAAGAGTCTTGGTGGTTCCAAGCTTCTTCCATTTAAGAAGTATAGAGGCCACTGTGTTCTTGTGGACCTTCATAGCGGCAGAAATTATTTGGTACCTTTCCCCAGATCTACAGACATTTCCTTCGACCTCATGGCTTGGTTTTTGCTCTGACATGCACTTTCAACTGTGGGACCTGATATAGACAGGTGTCTGCCTTTCCAAATACTGTCCAAACAATTGATTTTAACACAGGTGGACATCTCAAGGACGATCAATGGAAACAGGATGCATCTGAGCTGAATTTCGAGTCTCATGGCAAAAGGGTCTGAATACTTAGGTATTTATGTTTTTTATTTTGAATACTTTTGTAAATGTTCTCAAAAACCTTTTTTCGCTTTGTCGTTATGGAGTATTGTGTGTAAATTGCTGAGTTTTTAAAATGTATTTAATCCATTTTACAATAAGGCTGTAATGTTAGAAAATGCGGGAAAAGGGAAGGGGTCTGAATACTTTCCGAAGGCTCTGTATATGGCCCTGCTCCAAACACCCTGTAGATGTGATGTATGCTAATAGTATATGCTCTCTGTAGGTACAGTACAGTAAGGGACGTGTGCCAAGGCTGAACATAAGAACCCAGAGGCAAATCTGACATTGTTTCCCAGCCAACAGGGTCAATGCAGGGGTAGTAGAGATGAGATTAGTTTTACGGCATTAACAACTGTTACGACCGCTCCTGGCAAGGCCTGCACTACAGTATGTAGATGGGACTGTTTTCTCCATTCCCAGACTCACAGTAAGCCCGTTTGTTTAACTGTGTTTATGGACCACAGCCGGGCAGCCGGTGCAGCTGGGGAACAGGTCATGTGGAGGAAGGAGAAGGATCAAAGGTTTTGATAGCAGGTTAAATACAAGAGGGAGGGCGAGATGGGGGAGACAGGGAGGTGGAGGGGGTTTGGAGGGGGGGTGAGACAGGGTGGGAGGGGTGAGACAGGGGAGCCTTGTGGGGAAATCAGGGATCAAAGGTTCACGTAGATGTCCAGTTAAATACAATAGTAGGAGATGGGGAGGAAGAGACAGGGGACAGGGAAGGCGGAGCCGGGGAGAACAAGATGGGGTGATGGGTAGAGACGGTTGGGGGGGGTGAGACAGGTGATGGGTTGGACGGGTAAGGGGGATATAGAAGTAGACAGGTGTGAGATGAGGGATTGAGATGAGAGAAGGGTAGACCAGAACAGGGGCTTGATTCGAGTGACCGACCACTAAAGATTGAATTAGATCAGGATCAAGTCGCCATAGTGGGAACGAGCGATTTCCAAAAAGGAAATGTATCCCATTGACTTTCTTCAACCCTTTTACAATGTTACCCTACTGAGTCAGCCCAGTTCAACAGGACCCACATGCTTCTTATCATCCGTTGCATCATGCTGATGATGCTAGCTAACAAATTGAGTTTCTTTAAGAGGAGACTTCATCGTGCTGGATGGAATGGCACTTGGACGATCTCTGGTTAGGTTGTAGCTATTAGGTTATTGAATTGAAAAATAGATCCTGAAAGCTCTTCGATTCCCTATCTGTTAGGAACGTCTCTCCAAGCCTAGATAAGAGAGAGGGGGAAGGAGGGAAGTAAGCGCTCCATGAAATATATGTCAGATGGGCAGATATGTTTATAGACCGGTTATACTTAGAGCTCGGGCGGGTTAAAGAGCCAGACTCCAATGCCTTTAAGCGTGTCAGATAAGAGCTAGAGAATTCCATATACGTTTTAATATGGAACTCTCGACCGGAAATGGTAGAAAGTCCCTGTATTAGGGAACCATGTTCAACACTTTCACTGGATCTGGGAAACTGTAGATAACTGTGGGACGTGTAGGATGTGTGTGCACTCGCTTGTCAACATCCTTGTAAACGTGTGTTCCTCTAATCTGTATGTATCTATAAGTATGTGCGCACTTTTATCTGTGTCTCTGTGTGTCTTCCATCCGTTCTGAACAGGATGGAACAAAGAGGCCTGTCTCATTTGGTTTCACACCTGCGTTCCCACACTGGGGGGGGGTGAGGTAGGAATAGAGGTAGAGAAGGAAAGAGGGAGGGATCGATGCGACTGGAGGAGTTATCGACTCCTGGAACGGGAGCTTCTGCAGAGCTCGGCTGAATATCTCCTCTCCTGTCAGGGATAAAAAAATTCCCCCCCAGGCAAAGAAGAGTCAGGCCTGATCCCCCTGGTTGGACTAGGATTACCCACAGGACATCTACTATAGGGGGCCTTCGCCATCTAACATTATAGATATTACACTCTTATTGAATATTGCACGGTGCCGGGATGGCATAAACACCCCTTCTGCTTCAATATCATCTTTGCTTGAGTGTTTCCATATTCGAGTTTTATGTGCGGTTTGTATGTATGTTTGTGGCCAGTGAGGAAAGACTGTGTCAGTAGAAAGGCTTGAAGGACAGTGGGTGGATAGACTGAGGATAATGTCTGTACTGGGCTCAACATCTTCCTTTTATTTATGGGTGTTTACTGTATACACAAGCAGAGGCTCGCTCGACCTGTCAATCCAAAGTCAAAAGTGTTTTTTTATTCAACTGACCAAATCCGGTGTGATCATCGACTCGGTTTAATGTTCTTCAAAAGGATATTCTCTCCCTCGTATTTATTTGAACACATTTGTTTTTATGGGTTTGTTTGTTTTTCCACAGAGTGCCAAGCCCTGTTGAGTGAATCCCCCCCCCCCATCCCCCACCTCCATCCCCAGTCGCCGGAGGTACCATGGTTCCCCCCAGTCCTGGTGGAACCATAGCCCAGTCCAGGGTGCCTCGCCCTGGGTACTGCCTCTGCCTCTACCCCCCCTTTTCTGCTGCCACTGCTGCTGGTGCTCACTTCCCTGCCTAACCTCTCTGACGCCTTAGGTAAGTAACACACTGCAGATTTATGTTTGTGTGGGTGTGTTAGTTCATGTGTCTGTATGGTATGTTCTCCAATTGGTCGATTTGTTTATGTGTAGGTTTGTCCGTGTTTCTGCATGGCCGCCGATGCATCCTATCTCTCTACCTCACCCTCTCTCTATCCCTCTCTCTCCCTCTATGCTGACAAGCGTCTGTAACAGTGAGTTGTGTTGGTCAATGCTATCTGCAGTGAGTGGTGACGTGGTGTTGGGCTGGAGGTGGACCGGTGAAGGTGTGTCTGCCTGTCTGTTTCTGCGGTGATGGGTATTTAACAAGATCTGTCAGGGCCGTGGTGGTTTTATTACACCAATAAGCAGCACACACACACACGTCAGCGCTTATCCGATTGTCACCTTCATCAAAGCATGCCAACAGATGTCTTGTCTTATGGATCGACAGTCAGACAGGTGAACAGAGAACACATCTCATTTTAACACTGCAGCACAGGAAACGCTACGGAAGTATGTGGCACTGAAGAGCATGAATGGTTTTTTGACACTGATGAGCAGTGAGGGGAAGTCAGCCTATAGTTAGTCATCACATTGCGGCTACTGTATGAAAGCATGCCTTGATATGTCTTACAGTTCAACATTTTAAGGACAGTGTGTTACCCAGAGGTATTACTGCGAAGTGTTGCTCTGTGACTCAAAGAAAATAGCATCCCAAAAAGAGCAGTCTGAACCACCATTTCTTACACTGATGGAGTGCCCGTGTTAATATTTGTTTTGGTTGGTGGTTAGGACCTTGCGTTTTTCTTGACCATGTAACCTGACCAGGGTAAAACTCTGGACCCTAATTATAGGCCACTTCTGTAATTGGTATGGATTTACAGTGAGCCTGAGTGATCGATCTGGACAGACTTGTTTATAGTATCATGACACCCACTTGCTACCTACTGACGCACATGTGCACATTATACTTTCCCAGCACTGCTATTAGATAATCATAGCCATGTGGTGTTTCATTATGACCAGATATATGTAAGTCCGAAGTCTATCATTATATCCCACTGGCAGCCAGGGAGTCAAGGAGTCAAGGAGTCAAGGCTACTCAGCCTTTAAAGGGACGGATCGCATTCTTGACTATCCTCACCAAATTCGGGGGAATTTTTCATGAAAGGAAAACCAATATGTATGTCTTGTTTGAATCAGAACCAAAGGCTCTAACCAGAACAGAATGCAGCTGGAGGCCGGTAGTTGCACCCATGTAATTGGAATTGGTTCTAGTGTGCAGCGGGAATAGCACAATAATGTCTTTGAAAGTGACAGTGCAGAAATGTAAACCAATGTTGAATGTGAAATCAACCCTCTAACACAGCTCCCCAAAGTACTGCCTGTTCCCGAGTGCAACACTTCACAACTGACAGAGTGTGTGACGTGTATGGTAAAAAGGCTCCAATAATACTCCGTTTTTTCCCCCGAAAAGTATTGTTGAGGTTTCTCTCGGTTTCTGCTCAGGCACTTTACCTCACAGCTCAGAGGTGGGCTGGCTGCTGTGTGACTGGTACTCACTGAAGTGTGAAGTTAGCAGGGGAGGGAGTAAAGCCAGAGAGCTTTTCCGTCTCTCAGTGATTTTGGGGGAGTTATTGCAGTGTTTCTTTCTTCTTCAGCTGCTCTGCAACTCTATTGTAGAACTGAATCAACACAGGAGGGATCTGGCCCAGTGATAGAGTGACAGACAGAGGTCGGAGAGCGGTAAGAGAGGGAGGAAGGGAGGTTGTTATGGTGAGGGTCAGGCCGGCTTTGCCCTGATGGATAGAACTGATTCCGTCACTGAGGAGGAGTTAAGCTGGCTGCCATGGTAACAGACACAGAGGGATAGAACTCTGGGCTTGCCGAAGAAGAGTCTGACATTCTAAGATGGGCAGAGAGACATAGGGAGGGAGGGACAGTATGAGACCGTGTGCGAGAGAGAGGAGAGAAAAGTGTATGAAGTAGCTTGACAAGATTATGGAATTTTTGTGCCTGAAATAGATTTGTATTTGCTGTTAGTAATAAGCATTACTGCATTTCGGAAACTCTAGCAGCCGACATGACACGTTCTAAAACTAGACCGTTCAGATCAAGCACACTGTGTTCTAAAACTGCATAAAACTGTCTTGTCTGTTAGAACTGGACTTTAGACATATAAAAAGTATAAATTAAAAGCCAAATGTACGTACTAATTAAATCCCTAAATCCTTGTACTCAAAATGGTCTCCTTGTTTCATTGTGATTTACTGCAGAGGCTGAAAAGGGTATGTGTGATATTAATACATTAAAGCCAATTATCTGCTGTGAATTTCCACGACACCTTTTCATACACCCGTGTAGCACCCACCCATGTATTCTCACAATCTGTGCTGCATAGTGGAGTAGCGTGCCCCAGGGTAGTGAAAAAACCTTCTCCTGTGAAGCTGAAGCACATCTTTTATAGATGACACACAGGAAGTCCTTGGTCATGTCCTCTAAATGATAGCCAGGAAGTGAACTGTACTTAGCGGCCAATCACCATGTCCATCACGACTCAGTGATGTCATGTATCTCTCTTCCTGTCCACGGCTTTGGGCTAGTTAGCATCTCTTGAGAGAGAGCTGTCTATCTTTGGGTAGATCAGTTGGTAGAGAATTGTGTTTGCAATGCCAGGGTTGTGGGTTCAATTCCCACAGGGGACCAAGTATAAAAATGTATGCACTTACTGCTGTAAGTTGCTCTGGATAAGAGCATCTGCTAAAATGTCAATTATGATTCATGTATATTTACATGGGGAAAATATTAAGCAAAATAATTTTAGTACCATCATTCTAAATGAATGTTTAATCATTTGGATGTGTCTGTCTATCTATCTGCTTTATGGATGTTTGTTTTCTGAACTGCATTATGTCTTGGACTCCTGGCTACAGAATTTCCCTATGAGGACAATAAAGTTTTAATTGATTTGAATTGTCTGTCTATCCCAGCGGCGCCCAAGTTTACCAAGATTCCCGGAGACCAGATTGGGGTGTCGGGAGGCGTGGCCTCGTTTGTGTGCCAGGCGTCAGGTGACCCCAAGCCCATGGTCAACTGGAACAAGAAAGGCAAGAAGGTCAACTCCCAACGGATAGAGGTGAGCTCACTCCATTCTCCACTCTGTAAAGATCATATTTGTCTATTAGCAATTTTTAGGGGTTTGTTTTGTTACTTGTTGGACCTGCTCTTCTCTCCTTGTTTTTATTCCCCTGAACACTGGCCTTTTCCTTTCGTTCCCAATTGGTCTCCTTCCTGGTTACTCACCTGGTTTCTGTCTCTTCCTGGTTCTTTGTCCTGGTTTCTGTCTCCTCTTGTTTTCCCCCTCATTCCAAACTGTTTCTCCACTTTCTGTTTCCTGACTGTTTCCTATCTCCTCCTCTCCCCTAGACGATAGAGTTTGATGATGGAGCAGGGGCCGTGCTGAGGATCCAGCCTCTCAGGGCCCCCCGAGATGAGAATGTCTATGAGTGTGTGGCCCGCAACACTGAGGGAGAGGTGGCCACCACCGCCAAGCTAGCCATCATACGAGGTGAGTGTGTGTGTGTGTGTGTGTGTGTGTGTGTGTGTGTGTGTGTGTGTGTGTGTGTGTGTGTGTGTGTGTGTGTGTGTGTGTGTGTGTGTGTGTGTGTGTGTGTGTGTGTGTGTGTGTGTGTGTGTGTGTGTGTGTGTGTGTGTGTGTGTGTGTGTGTGTGTGTGTCCACAAGAATAGGAAACAAACAACATTTTACCAACTGTGGACATTTTGTTAGTCCCTACAAGGTCAAATGCTATTTCTAGGGGATTTAGGGTTAAGGTAGAATTAGGGTTAGAATTAGGTTTTGGAGTTACGGTTCGTTTTAGGATTAGGATTTAGGTTTAGGGTTAAAGTTCGGTTTTGGGGTTAAGGGTAAAATTAGGGTTAGGATAAGGGTTAGGGTTAGGGAAAATAGGATTTTGAATGGTTATAAATTGTGTGTGCCCACAAGGTTATTTAAACAGGACTGTGTGTGTGTGCGACTGAGTTCCTCTTTATGACCATCTTCATTACAGTACAATTGCTAACATGCATTGGTCAAAGTAGCCTTGTGGCTACAGTCAGTGAAACAGAAGTGTAATGTGGACCAAACTGTGAATCATTTTTCATTGCTTTCACACAAAATGCATTCAATGACCACATTCTCCGAAATCCATGAACCCTTTTGTCATTCGTACTCCGCCACCTGCAAAACTATATATTTGCAGCACATGTTTTCAAATGCTAACACACTGTTTCCAAAACTGTTAAAACACACATTCAAAACAGAATGATGGCAAATGTCGTGCATGTCTGCAGTAACCAGAAAATCTCAGCAGAATATATAATCATTCCAAACACAGCTGATTGCAATTTCAGCTGAAAGCCTACAAGTGTCCTGGATTTAGTCTCGTCACCAAACAGACAAAAGAGGACGGCTTCGGAATAATTTAGTTTGGAAACATGGATCAAGGAAGACAGGTTGTTGGGGAGAGAAGAGTGGCAGGGTTGGATTAGACATTCCAGAAGACACTTTCCAAGATGCATCGCCAGAGAAGACATAAGATGTGATGTTGATGAGAACTTGTGACCAAATGCAAGAGAGAGGGAGAACTAGAACCCCCACAGTACTGTACAGTACGAGTGATTATACTATACATTTTGTTGATGGGTTTTTTGTAATTATTATTGCCGCCCTGGAATTTCAGGAATTCGTTTTTTGTTTCAGCTTTTTATTTTTCACAAGTAAATTACTATATGTGTCACGTTCTGACCTTTTATTTCCTTTGTTTTGTCTTTATTTAGTTGGTCAGGGCGTGAGTTGGGGTGGGCAGTCTATGTTTTGCGTTTCGATGTTTTTCTATTTCTGTGTTCGGCTTAGTATGCTTCTCAATCAGAGGCAGGTGTCGTTAGTTGTCTCTGACTGATAATTATACTTAGGTAGCCTGGGTTTCACTGTAGGTTTGTTGGTGTTTGTTTCCTGTGTCAGTGTTTCTTCCACATGGGACTGTTTCGGTTTGGTTATTTCCCATATTAGTTTATTGTTTTTGTATTTCATAGTGTTCAGTGCTTTTCTTATTAAAATCGTCATGAACACTTACCACGCCGCATCTTGGTCCGATCCTTACTCCTCTTCAGACGAAGAGGAGGAAATCTGCCGTTACAATATGCAAAGATATAGAAATAAATAAAGGCTATTGAAGAAAATTGCTGCATTTCTGATTTCTTCTTGTTACATATACTTCAGTACAGTCAAAGTGAAAAGATGGTATTTTTTATTCTACAATGAAATGCTGATGTCTGTGAAAAATCATTCAAACTTCAGTGAGAAGTTCATAGTTCATAATTCATGTAATGCTCCCTGTTAGTGTTTTCAAGGTCGGTGTGTTATGAGTGACGGTGTATGCTCTCTGAGTGAGGACTCTTGCCAGTGTTATGGTCGAACAAGCTTATTTTGAGACGTATGAAGTGTTTTGGTGGTTTTGAGTGAGTTTTGGAGGTGATATTAAGTGTTTGGCCAAGATGCACATTGGTAATGCAGACTGTGTGGAGCGTTTTGAAAAAGTGGCTTTAGTATTGACCAATGCATGTTACAATTGGAAAAAAACCTAATACTGTCTATTTTAAGCACACACATCTTGCACACACATTCTCACACCTGCTCACACAACTGCTTACACACAGTCTCTCCCTTTGTTTCCTTCCCTCTCAACACAAGACGTGACAAACACCCTGCTTACACCGTTCTATAGCAGGACAGAAGGAGCTGTTCTTTTTTAGCCTGAGTTAGTGTGATTTGGCTGTGTTGAGGACCAGTTAGCATGTGATTTAGACTACAGCTTCGCTCTCATAATCACTTAATTTGTTCGGTTCCCAGACTGAGATGGTGTGAATCTAATGCAGCTGAGTTTGGCTGTAAAGCCTGGCTGTAAGCCTAGGAGCTGTGGACTGGGCTTAGGCCCAACACAGGAGAGGGGGATGGAGGGAGAGAGAGAGAGCGGGATGGATGGGATAACGACTCCTTTTTACATGGGAAAGCAGAGGATTAGAACTGGGCTTGGACAGGGACCCAGTTCTGCAGGAGGGAAGATGAGGAAGAGAGGGATGGAGGGATTGAGGGAGGGATATACGGGAGGATGTAGGGAGGAGAGAGACAGAGGGGATATAGGGAAAGATGGACGGGGACTCAGTGGGGGAGGAGGGCGAGTAGTGACACAGCAGGAGGACTGGAGAGAGGAGGTATAGAAGAAAATGAGGAGTGAAGGAGGGAGGGGTAGATTTGGCAGGCTTGTGGTATTCAGCAGAAGGCTGGTAGCCTGGGGAATAGCCTCCTGTCCATCTGTTCACAGGCCTGTCATCACTATACATACACACCCAACCCCCCCCACTCTGTGTCTGTGGGACATTACTACATAAACCCTATAGCCCTTCAGTGCGTGTGCGTGCTTGCGTGCGTGAGTGTGTTTGTGTGAGCCATTAAATCATAAGCTATTTTTCCTCAATAGAGCTGTGTATATTCTGAATTTGAATTTGAACTTAAGCCCCTTATGTGGCCAGAGGTGTAGACTTACATTTGATGATACTTTGCAATCTGTCTCCTAGACCTTGACTGCACCATAGACTTAAATAATGAAATAATAATGCATTATTATATATATATATGCTTCAACCGCCTACCACAGAAGGACTCAGGATCCTGCTGTCAATGAGTGTTGACAGTCTGCTGCTGCCGCTCTGATAATCATCAGAATGGGGGGGTAGGGGGGCCCACGTGCGTAACTGAGGGGCCCTGCCTTGATAGGGTAACTGATTAGTACAAAATATAAAAATATAAAAATAAAATGCATAATAAATCAATGTTACTGGTCAATTGTGTGAGTCAGGGGCTGGGCCCAAGAGGCAATCTTTATATATATATATATATATATTACCAGTCAAAGGTTTGGACACACCTACTCATTCAAGGGTTTTTCTGTATTTTGACTATTTTCTACATTGTAGCATAATAGTGAACACATCAACATTATGAAATAACACATATGGAGTCATGTAGTAACCAAAAAAGTGTTTATATTTGAGATTCTTCAAAGTAGCCACCCTTTGCCTTGATGACAGCTTTGCACACTCTTGGCATTCTCTCTACCAGCTTCATGAGGTCAGCTTCAGTTGGAATGCATTTCAATTAACAGGTGTGCCTTGTTAAAGTCTAATTTGCAGAATTTATTTCCTTCTTAATGCGTTTGAGCCCATCGGTTGTGTTGTGACAAGGTAGGTGTGGTATACAGAAGATAGCCCTATTTGGTAAGACCAAGGCCATATTATGGCGAGAACAGCTCAAATAAGCAAAGAGAAATGACAGTCCATCATTACTTTAAGACATGAAGGTCAGTCAATCCGTAATATTTAAAGAACTTCTTCAAGTGCAGTCGCAAAAACCATCAATCGCTATGATGGAACTGGATCTCATGAGGATCACCACAGGAAAGAAAGACCCAGAGTTACCTCTGCTGCAGAGGATAAGTTTGCAGCCCAAATAAGATTGCAGCCCAAATAAATGCTTCACAGAGTTCAAGTAACAGACTGTAATGTGTGCTCTGGGAGTCGGGAAGCAAGTTCAGGCAGTGCATCATTTAATAAACAATTGAACAAAACAAGAAACACGAACAGCGCACAGACAGGAAACAAACAGAAACAATGACGCCTGGGGAAGGAACCAAAGGGAGTGACATATATAGGGCAGGTAATCAAGGAGATGAAGGAGTCCAGGTGAGTCTGACTTGCAGGTGTGCGTTATGAACGATGGTGACAGGTGTGCGCCATAACGAGCAGCCTGGTGACCTAGAGGCCAGAGAGGAAACACACGTGACAGTACCCCCTCCCCTCCCAGCTGCAGGACACCGATCCAAAATTACAATCTCGGGATCAGGAGTGGAACGGTCACCTCTGCTGAGGCGCGGGAAACCTGTCAGTCCGGCTGAGACGCGGAAGAATGGTGACCTAGAGCGCCAGAGAGAGCATATGTGATGGTATCCCCTTCCCCGGGGCGTTCGGCTCCACCCGCAGGACGCCAACCAAAGGGATGATCCCGGGGATTCCGGAATGGACCGGTCGCCTAGCCGAGGTGCAGAAACCTGACAACCCAGCTGAGGTGTGAGTGCCTGATGAGCCGGCTGAGACCTCCCCGGTTGCCTCGGTCAAGGCACGGGAACATGTTCACCAGCTGAGGCATGGGAGCCTATTGAGTCTGCTGAAGCATGGGAGCCTATCGAAACCGCTGAGGAATGGCAGCCTGTCGAGCAAGCTGAGGCATGGGAGCCAATCGATCCCGCTGAGGTATGGAAACCCGTCAAGCCAGCTGAGGCAGGGGAACCTGACAAACCTGCTGAGGCCTCCCAGGTAGCCCCGGTTCGGACACCCGGACCCAACATCACCTCCAGCACAAAAAAATACAAATAAAAAACACCCCCTGATGCTTGCCTTTGGTGAGGCATCATTCTGTAATGTGCGCTGGGGGTCGGGAAGCAAGTTCAGGGAGTGCATCATTTAATAAACAAATGAACAAAACAAGAAACACGAACTACACACAGACATGAAACTGAAACAGAAACAATGACGCCCTGGGAAGGAACCAAAGGGAGTGACTTATATAGGGCAGGTAATCAAGGAGGTGATGGAGTCTAGGTGCGTCTGATGACGTGCAGGTGCGTGTAACGATGGTGAAAGATGCCACTACCAAAGGACACCAGTAAAGAAGAAGTGTCTTTGTGAGACGCAGAGTGGGTGATGGGATGATCTCCACATGTGTGGTTCCCAACGTGTAGCATGGAGGAGGAGGTGTGATGGTATGGGGGTGCTTTACTGGTGACACTGGCAGTGATTTATTTAGAATTCAAGACACTCTTAATCAGCATGGCTACCACATCATTCTGCAGCGATATGCCATCCCATCTGGCATGCTCTTAGTGGGACTATCATATGTTTTTCAACCTAGCAAAATGTGGAAAAAGTCAAGGACTCTGAATACTTTCCAAAGGCACTGTATATCATCCTAATATTGTACAATCTGTGTGTTGATTTATTGGCCTGGGCTATTGTTTGTTTGAATTCAATACCAGATTGATCAGAGTAGCCACTCATTTTGGTTATTTGTATGGTATTAAAAAATATTATTCTGTCATGTAAATTATATAGAATTGCATGAAATGTGTTTTAAGAAAGGCTTATTTTTTTCAATAATTTTATAAATAAAGCCCCAGGGTTTATGATTTCTTAATCTGTCCCTGGGTGGGTGGGATATGGGTTACATTTACAGCTCTCTTATGAAGCCACATAAGACTTTATAAGATCATGTAGAGTAGCATCTTTTTGTAATGGTTGGCCACTCAGTACTCTCTGTCTCCCAACGAGATTTACTCCACAGAAGACTTGTTGTTGGCCACAGGAGTGAGCTACTCCTCAGCCTGATTGCTAATGGAGGGAAGCTTATGTAGCATGCTGGGGTAACTGGGGTCGGGCAGAGGAGATATCTCATTTAGACACTCACACCTCCCTCTCTCTCTCCTTCGCTACATCTCTCGCCATCACTCTCTCTCTCTCCATCTAGCTAGCTCTACCAAAGTACAGTACACCATATCTTTCCATATGTACTCCTCCCCCCTCTCCCTCTGGACACTGCGGTTTTGTAGCCTAGCCTAGGGGAGGTTTTAGTATCTGCAGTTCTGCCTGTTTTAAACCTCCGGTGGGCGAGAGATTCTCATCACTGCAGTAATGTGTGTGTGTGTGTGTGTGTGTGTGTGTGTGTGTGTGTGTGTGTGTGTGTGTGTGTGTGTGTGTGTGTGTGTGTGTGTGTGTGTGTGTGTGTGTGTGTGTGTGTGTGTGTGTGTGTGTGTGTGTGTGTGTGTGTGTGTGTGTGTGTGTGTGTGTGTGTGTGTGTGTGTGTGTGTGTGCTAAACCATGATTACCAACACCTCCCACTGCCCCATTTTCAGAAAAAGGGGTCTAGGAAGCAGGGTGTTAGAGAATGATTTTCTACCACTATGACAAATATGCTATGACATAGACTGTCTGATCGAGTAGAATCAAATCCAATTGTATTTGTCCCATGTGCCGGATACAACAGGTGTAGACTTGACCATGAAATGCTTACTTCTCAACAATGCAGAGTTAAAATTACGAAACAAATTAGCAAATAAAAATAGAAAATAGTAGCACAATACATAACAACGACAAGGCTATATACAAGGAGTACCGGTACCCAGTCAATGTGCAGAGGTATGAGGCAGTTGAGGTAATCGAGGTAATATGTGCAGTAGATGTACTTAATATACGGAGTAGCAGCGGCGTATGTGGACAGTGTGAAAGTGTGTGTGTCTGTGTGTGTGTGTGTGTGTGTGTGTGTGTGTGTGTGTGTGTGTGTGTGTGTGTGTGTGTGTGTGTGTGTGTGTGTGTGTGTGTGTGTGTGTGTGTGTGTGTGTGTGTGTGTGTGTGTGTGTGTGTGTGTGTGTGTGTGTGTGTGTGTGTGTGCGTTGGCGTGTCAGTGTAAATATGTATGCGTGTGTGGGTGGAGTCCAGTGAGTCAGTGTAAGAGACTCAGTGCAAAAAAAAGGTCAATGCAATAGTCTGAGTAGCCGTTTGATGAACTGTTCGGCAGTCTTATGGCTTGGGGGTAGAAGCTGTTCAGGTGCCTTTTGGTCCCAGATATGGCTCTTCGGTATCGCTTGGTGTGCGGTAACAGAATGAACAGTATATGGCTTGGGTGGCTTTTTTTTCGGGCCTTCCTCTGACACCGCCTGGTATAGAGGTCCTGGATTGTCATGTTTGTCATTTATTATCTTGTCTTGTCCCTGTGCTTCCCATTCTATTCGTTTCCCTCTGCTGGTCTTATTTGGTTCTTTCCCTCCTTCTAGCCCTCTCTCTCCCCCTCCCTCTCTCACTCTCTCGCTCTCTCTTCTCTCTATCGTTCCGTTCCTGCTCCCAGCTGTTCCTATTCCCCTAATCATCATTTAGTCTTCCCACACCTGTTCCCGATCCTTTCCCCTGATTAGAGTCCCTATTTATTCCTTTGTGTTCCGTTCCTGTGCCGTCGGTTCCTTGTTTTGTATTCACCATGCTGTGATTGCGTTTCGCCCTGTCCTGTCGTGTTTTTTGCCGTGATTGTGTATCACCCTGTCCTGTCGTGTTTTGTGCCTTCATCAGACGCTGCGTGTGAGCAGGTGTCTCAGTCGACTACGGCCTGCGCCTACCCGAAGCGACCTGCAGTCTGTGGCCGCTTCTCCAGTTGTTTTCCCCCTCTACAAATCTAGAGGATTTCAGTTATTCCGTTTTGAACATTAATAAACTCTGTTTCTGTTAAGTCGCGTTTGGGTCCTCTTTCACCTGCATGACATGGATGGCATGGAGCTTGGGCCCTGTAGCGCCTTGCGATCGAGGGAGGTGTAGTTGCCACACCAAACAGTGATGCAGCTGCTCATGATGCTCTCAAAGGTTGCAGCTGTATAACATGTTGAGGATCTGAGGGGCCATGCCAACAGGTTACCTGTGAGTTCTTATAACAGGGACAGTGGTCATCTATAGACTGGGACATGGAGATGTTGAAAATGTCCGTGAAGAGATTTGCCAGCTGGTCTGCGCATGCTCTGAGAATGGGTTAGGGTTAACCTGTTTAAAAGTCTTACTTGCATCGGCCACGAAGAGCAAAATCACACAGTAGGGACTCATATGCCTGGCTCAGTGTTGTTTGCCTCGACGCGAGCATAGAAGGCATTCAGCTCATCTGGGAGGTTTGCATCACTGGGCAATTTACGACTGGGTTTCCTTTTGTAATTCGTAATAGTCTGCAAACCCTTCCACATCTGACGAGCGTCGGAGCCGGTGTAGTAGGATTGTATCTTAGTCCTATATTGACGTTGGAGGTCGTAGTGGCCTTTCTTATAAGCATTCATGTCCGTGTCCTGTAGCTCTAGCCTTTAGGCCGGTGCGGACACTGCCTGTTATCCATGGCTTTTGGTTTGGGTACGTATGTATGGTCACTGTGTGGGATGACGTCGTCAATGCACTTATTGCTGAAACCTGTGACTGATGTGGTAAACCCTTCAGTGTTATCGGATGAATCACTAAACATATTACAGTCTGTGCTTAGTGAAGCTGTCTTGTAGCTTAGCTCCGGCAAGGGACGGTCTTGTATGCGTTTCTGTGGGTAGAGAATAAGTGCTCCAGAGTGTTAGAGCCTCTTGTGGTGCAGGAGACGCGTTGGTAAAAGTGATGTTAAAAGTGATTCCCCCAGAGTGTTCCTTGTTGGGATGCAGAGGTCCCTGATGCAGCATTCAGGACTGCAAGCAACAAAACATTCAATTGATACTATAGAGATTCAGATGCTTATGTTGTTAATCTTGCACGCGGCAGACACCACTTGTTTGGTTCCACGAGACTAACGTGTTATGTGTGCAGACCGATTTCAATTTCAATCGAGTCAGTATGTGGCAACATAATATGCTATTAATATGTGCATGTCGGCATGTGTTATCTGTAGCAGTAGGGGCTAAGTCGGGGTGGGGAGGGGGCGGGTTGTAGACAGATAGATATACAGTCGGACAGTAAAGAGTCAGAGCATCATGTCGAAGCTCATTGCCATAAAAGGGACATTATCATTTAAAGTGTTTCCCTAAATCTCTTTAGGCTCTTTTATGTCAACACTAGGAGGTAGAGAATTACCCCAGATGACAGTTAAATCGTACCTAAGTGGGGAAGGATCATAGTCATTCAGGGTTTACCCTAGGTTTGTTCTTAGGCGGGCTGATTTTCCATTGAAACTAAGTAAGATATTTATTTTAGATGAAGGTGATAAAGGGGTCCTAAACTCTGGTGCTGAGTTTGTTTCTGTGTGTGTGTGTGTGTGTGTGTGTGTGTGTGTGTGTGTGTGTGTGTGTGTGTGTGTGTGTGTGTGTGTGTGTGTGTGTGTGCGTGTGTGTGTGTGTGTGTGTGTGTGTGTGTGCGTGCCATATCCTGGCTGTAGAACCATGTATGCGTCGCTGTGCAAACACTAGGATTATAGCTGCTAGCCTCGTAACAGAACCCCAGGAGAAAAACATTGGTCATAACCCGTCATTTCTCACACACACACACACACACACACACACACACACACACACACACACACACACACACACACACACACACACACACACACACACACACACACACACACACACACACACACACACACACACACACACACACACACACACACACACACACACATATACACATATACACACAGACACTTTCAAGTCCTTGCAAAATGCACATTTTTTTCTGGATGATGGTGCCCATGGCAATGGGTGCGGTTGGCAAGGCTGAATTTGTGTGCAATTTTAGTTTTTAAGACAATTTCCTGCAATTCTCTGTATTTCTCCATGGAGCCAAGATACATTTTTGACGTTTGAAATTAATTTCCTGCAATGCTACACATTATTCCATGTAGCTGAGAGCTATAGCTAATTTCCAGGAATTTGACCAATTCTGCCATGTAGCTGAGAGAACATTTTGTAGTTTTAAAGATAATTTCCTGAAATTCTATGCATTTTGCCATGGCTAATGCTGTTATTTTTCTCCGACTTAATAACAAAATCAATACTGGTGAATGTATTGTTTTGGGAATTTTCTATTCCCCTGACTGTTTAGATTTTATTTTGGTGATTGTTAATTCTCAAAGATTATTTTAAAAAGTGATAGGTCCATTATCTTTTCTACATACTTTATATTTGGTTGTAGTCATTTAAGTTTACACTGAAAGCATTTTTCAATCCAGAAAATGTATTTCAACCCCCAAAATTCCATATCTAGATTTTTTTAATGCATCACGAAACAACGCTTAGGCAGGCCACCCAAGGGTTTATTTATTTATTTATTTGTACCCCCGATTTTGATCCTGTCTCAACGCTACAACTCCCCAATGGGCTCAGGAGGCGAAGGTCAAGTCATGCATCCTCCAAAACATGACCTACCAAACCGTGCTTCTCAACACCTGCCCGCTTAACCCAGAAGCCAGCCGCACCAATGTGTCAGAAGAAACACCGTTCACCTGACGAGCAAGGTCAGCCTGCAGGCCCGCCACGAGGTGTGCCAAATAAAGCCCCCTGGCCAAACCCTCCCCTTACCCGGACGATGCTGGGCCAACTGTGCGCCGCCCTATGGGACTCCCGATCACAGCCAGTTGTGATACAACCCATGATCGAACCAGGGTCTGTAGGGACTCCTCTAGCACTGGGATGCAATGCCTTAGACTGCTGCGCCACTCGGGAGGCCCTCTGCCCAAAGGTTTCTATGGCAGAAAAATCCCTGAAATGTTCTAGTGTCCTATACATTTTTATTCTAACAGGCATTGGGTGAAAAATAACCAGCGGAAGCAGCCCACTGGGCACACACTGGTTGAATCAACCTTATTTTCATGTGAAATTACATTGAACCAGTGTGGGATAGACATTGATTTGTGGAGTGTGTGTGTCTGATGAATTATGCATTGGTTTAAAACAAGGTGCTATCATATCATGGCAGTATCATGGCGGTAGGTACAGTAGGTTAGGTTTATTTATTTTATCCACATTGCATGCACCTATAATCGCATTTGCACTGTTCAGCAGATGTGTTTTTAGGATTTCCACACACAGGGAAAAACTTTTAGCAGGGTCTGGACATTTTTTGATGTCGCAGAGGAAGGCTCCTGCCCTGGAGTGGGACTGGACACCGTGCCTGGACTGGGAATCGGCGCAGAGGAAGACTCCGGCCTTGGAGCTGGCACCGGAAGTACCGGGCTGTGGAGACGCACTGGACGCCTGGTGCGTGGAGCCAGCACAGGTGGCACCGGACTGGTGAGGCGCACTTCAGGGAGAGTGCGGGGAGCTGGCACAGGACGTACCGGACTGGGGAAGTGCACTGGAGGCCTGGTGCATGGAGCCGGCACAGGTGGCACCGGATTGGTGACAAGCACTTCAGGGCGAGTGCGGGGAGCTGGCACAAGTCTCACCAGACTGCTGACAGGCTCTTCAGGTCGGATGCCGTGCAGAATACACCTACATAACATCTCTCTCTCCCAACTCCTCTGGCTCTTTATGGTGAGTAACGGGGAGCCGGCACAGATGGCACCGGACTGATGACCCACTCTTCCACTCCTCGTGCCCCCTCCCAAAAATCTTGGGGTTTCTGTGGCCGTGGTCCCCGGCGTTGTCGCTGCCCTTCCACCTTCAATGGTGTTTCCTTCCAAGGAAGGGTCTCACAACCTCACATAGTTTCTTCCCAGGTCCGAAACTCCTTCACCTCCATCACACTGCTTGGTCCTTGCTTGGTGGGATATTCTGTCATGGTTGTTATGAGAGTCGGACCAAGGGAACCATACAAAACACCAATATAGAAATATTGAACTAGAACACCCCCGTGACATGGGTAAGTCAAGTTTTTGCAGCTAATGGTGCTACAATGCTCCAAGATTTGTATTTTTAATTTGCACGTTGTTTTACCCACATAAGTTTAACCACAAGGACAAGTTATAAGATAAATAACTGCCTTAGTGGAGCATGTGATAACACCTTTAATTGGGATCTGTTTCCCTGTTTGGGGGTGTTTGAAGGATCTACATTTATAAGTGCCATTGCATTGAGCACAGCCATTACACTTGTAGTTTCCATCAAGTAGGGGAGCAAATAGACATTGTGCAGGGATATCTAAATCAGAGTTTACCAATTGATCTCTGAGATTTCTGCCCCGTGAGAATACGACCAAGGGAGGGTCCGAAAACACATTACCAATACGGTCGTCAGATCTTTCGAATGTGCCTATGTTTGTGAATGATTCCCTTTATTTGTTCAGAGCACTTTGAATAGCGGATGGTTAGAACGCAAGAATACTTATTTTTTTTGCGCCAAATACAACTGGTGTAGACTATATTGTGAAATTCTTGCTTAGGAGCGCTAAACAATGCAGTTTAAAGATACAAATCAAATTGTAACACAAAAGGATAAGAATAAAATACACAAGAATGGAGTTACAGTGCATTTGGAAAGTATTCAAACCCCTTCACCCTTTCCACATTTTGTTACTTTACAGCCTATTCTAAAATAGATTAAATAAATATAAGAAATCATCAATCTACACACTTTCCCCCATAATGACAAAGTGAAAACAGGTTTTTAGACATTTTTGCACATTTATTTAAAATACAAACCAGCAATACCTTGTTTACATAATTATTCAGACCCTTAATTATGAGACTCGAAATTTAGCTCAGGTGCATCCTGTTTCCACGGATCATCCTTGAGATGTTTCTACAATTTGATTGGAGTCCACCTGTAGTAAATTAAATTGATTGGACATGTTTCGGAAAGGCACTCACCTGTCAGAGCAAAAACCAAGCCATGATGTCAAAGGAATTGTCCGTAGAGCTCCGAGACAGGATTATGTCTAGGCACCGAAACATTTCATTTGCCTCCAAAAACGATGGGTATTTTTCAGGATACAAACTTAATGTACACAACACACAAATTATATGCTTTAATTACACCCTATTAGAGGAAATAAAATATACATTTGGTTTCAACTGAAATTCAGAAAAGGTTACATATCTCGGGGTAAACCTAACAAAGGATAATTTAAAGCTATATATAACAAAATATTAACCAATTATCTGAAATATTAATAAAGATAAATAGACATGGTCCCTTCTCCCTTTAGATTTCAGCTCTAGAATATAGAAAGTTCAAATGAATAGTCTCCCCAGATTCCAGTATTTACCAGTTGAGGTCTGTCGTGGAACTTTCCTGTATTACTAAATAAGGAGAGTTACAAACCACACACAAGTCAGAGTTATATTTTAAACTCCCATCTTTTAATAATATGAGCTTCACCATAGCCCTTTGAATCTCAGATCAATTCAGTGTCTATAAATTAATTCTGAGAGTGTCAACATAATGGCAACTGAGATCTTTAATAGCAAAGATCCACCCCTCCCAAATCACAATAACGAACCACAGGTCTTAGGAAAACTGCACAAAGGAAGACTTTTACTTGAGAGAGGAATATCCCATAGCCAGACAGCATTAGCTACAAATTATCGTTCAGTTTGGTCTCCTAAACGAAGTTCTTATCTCGTGCTTGGTACAACATAGTACCAAAACATTACCTCATCCAATGGCATATATCAATTGTCAAGTCTAGATATTCCTATCTCAAATACCATCCCTCCTGGACAAGCTCACGGAGAGGAGAGTGAGTCTCTAGGTCAAGATAAGGGCAACATCAGAAGGGACATACAATGGTTCCAGACACTGCCATACTCTTCCCCAAATGGGAAAAGTAGGGAGCGACGAGCACAGAGACATCGTGGAGCCAAGAGATAATTGGTTCCCCCTCAATCATCCCTTCACATAGTTTAAAAGATATGTTCACATATGAAGACAAGCCTGACCTCTCCCCTCTCTGACCTCTCCCCTCTCTGACCTCTCCCCTCTCTGACCTCTCACCTCTTCCAAGTAACTTTTTCCCATATAGGCATATTTATGAAAGTAGATAAAACATCTTATTTATCAATGTTGCCTAACTATTTCTGATTCTGCTACGACAGGTCCCCCTGAAACAATTCAATCTGTGAGACAAGTTAATATCATGGTTCATTTGGGATGGCAGGAAACCAAGGAATAGATATATTTTACATTACATTTAAGTCATTTAGCAGACGCTCTTATCCAGAGCGACTTACAAATTGGTGCATTCACCTTATGACATCCAGTGGAACAACCACTTTACAATAGTGCATCTAAATATTTTAAGGGGGGGGTGAGAAGGATTACTTTATCCTATCCTAGGTATTCCTTAAAGAGGTGGGGTTTCAGGTGTCTCCGGAAGGTGGTGATTGACTCCGCTGTCCTGGCGTCGTGAGGGAGTTTGTTCCACCATTGGGGAGCCAGAGCAGCAAACAGTTTTGACTGGGCTGAGCGGGAACTGTACTTCCTCAGTGGTAGGGAGGCGAGCAGGCCAGAGGTGGATGAACGCAGTGCCCTTATTTGGGTGTAGGGCCTGATCAGAGCCTGGAGGTACTGAGGTGCCGTTCCCCTCACAGCTCCGTAGGCAAGCACCATGGTCTTGTAGCGGATGCGAGCTTCAACTGGAAGCCAGTGGAGAGAGCGGAGGAGCGGGGTGACGTGAGAGAACTTGGGAAGGTTGAACACTAGACGGGCTGCGGCGTTCTGGATGAGTTGTAGGGGTTTAATGGCACAGGCAGGGAGCCCAGCCAACAGCGAGTTGCAGTAATCCAGACGGGAGATGACAAGTGCCTGGATTAGGACCTGCGCCGCTTCCTGTGTGAGGCAGGGTCGTACTCTGCGGATGTTGTAGAGCATGAACCTACAGGAACGGGCCACCGCCTTGATGTTAGTTGAGAACGACAGGGTGTTGTCCAGGATCACGCCAAGATTCTTAGCGCTCTGGGAGGAGGACACAATGGAGTTGTCAACCGTGATGGCGAGATCATGGAACGGGCAGTCCTTCCCGGGAGGAAGAGCAGCTCCGTCTTGCCGAAGTTCAGCTTGAGGTGGTGATCCGTCATCCACACTGATATGTCTGCCAGACATGCAGAGATGCGATTCGCCACCTGGTCATCAGAAGGGGAAAGGAGAAGATTAATTGTGTGTCGTCTGCATAGCAATGATAGGAGAGACCATGTGAGGTTATGACAGAGCCAAGTGACTTGGTGTATAGCGAGAATAGGAGAGGGCCTAGAACAGAGCCCTGGGGGACACCAGTGGTGAGAGCGCGTGGTGAGGAGACAGATTCTCGCCACGCCACCTGGTAGGAGCGACCTGTCAGGTAGGACGCAATCCAAGCGTGGGCCGCGCCGGAGATGCCCAACTCGGAGAGGGTGGAGAGGAGGATCTGATGGTTCACAGTATCGAAGGCAGCCGATAGGTCTAGAAGGATGAGAGCAGAGGAGAGAGAGTTAGCTTTAGCGGTGCGGATATTTGACTCCACAGCTCCCTAAAGACAAGGGGGGTACTACTTAGCTGTGTTGGTGTGACTCACAATACAGTGCTATTCAGAAAGATATTAAGCCTGTCATTCAAGGTCGCCTAATCCAGTCTGTAGCTGGGGATAAAGAAACATTTTGGACATTAACAGGAATACTGAACCTTATATATCATAATTTACACTAGACCTCTGGTCTCTGATGGTGAAACAACACAAACTGGAAGAGGAAATCAGAATATAGAAATGGTTTGAGTTTGATCCATAATTTAAACCAGGTAACTATGATTGAAAAAAATGAAGGAATGTGATCTGAAATGCATATAAACAGGCAATGTCCAAGACAATATCTTCACTCTTTCATGGCATGGTAACCTTTAGAAAAGACTCAACTCTTTATATTAAAGCAAAATGGGTAATGAACTGAATATAGCCAGAGCTATCAGAGGAAGAATGGGACAATATAAGCAGTGCTCAACATACAGTACCAGGCAAACGTTTGGACACACCTACTAATTCAATTTTTTTTTGTTTTTACTATTTTCTACATTGTAGAATAATATTGAAGACATCAAAAATATGAAATAACACATATGGAATCATGTAGTAAACAAAAAAGTGTTATACAAATCAAAATATATTTGAGATTTGAGATTCTTCAAAGAAGCCACCCTTTGCCTTGATGCAGCTTTGCGCACTCTTGGCATTCTCTCAACCAGCTTCATGATGTAGTCACCTGCAATGCATTTCAATTAGCAAGTGTGTCTTGTTAAAAGTTAATTTGTGGAATTGCTTTCCCTTGTCATGACATTACTTTCATTAATCTGATGACTGTTATTTATCTAATCAACAAACTATGTTTAATTGTTACCCGATTAAATTAATCATGTAACAATTAACTCATTAGGATTTGGGGCACCACGAGAGAGGTTGTTTAAAGACTTACCATCTCCCGAATTAAACACATGTAGTAAGCAAACAAGTGTTAAACAAATAAAAATATATTTTATGTTCGAAATTCTTCAAAGTAGCCACTCTTTGCTTTGATGACAGTTTTGCACACTCTTGGCATTCTCTCGACCAGTTTCATGTGGAATGCTATTCCAACAGTTTTGAAGTAGTTCCCACATATGCTGAGCACTTGTTGGCTGACTTTCCTTCACTTTGCGGTCCAACTCATCCCAAACCATCTCAATTGTGTTGAGGTCAGTTGATTGTGGAGGCCAGGTCATCAGTTGTAGCACACTATCACTCTCCTTCTTTTTTAAATAGCCCTTACACAGCCTGGAGGTGTGTTGGCTCATTGTCCTGTTGAAAAACAAATTATAGTCCCACTAAGCGCAAACCAGATGGGATGGCGTAGCAATGCAGAATGTTGTGGTAGTCATGCTGGTTATGTGTGCCTTTAATTCTAAATAAATCCCTGACAGTGTCACCAGCAAAGCACCCCCACACCGTCACACCTCCTCATCCATGCTTCATGGTGGGAACCGAACATGCAGAGATCATCCGTTCACCTACTCTGCGTCTCACAAAGAACCAAAAATCTCAAATTTGGGCTCAAAGGACAGATTTCAACAGTCTAATGTCCATTGCTCGTGTTTCTTGGACCAAGCAAGTCTCTTCTTCTTATTGGACTCCTTTATTTGTGGTTTCTTTGCAGCAATTCGACCATGAAGGCCTGATTCACGCAGTCTCCTGTGAACAGTTGTTGTTGAGATGTGTCTGTTACTTGAACTCTGTGAAGCATTTATTTGGGCTGCAATCTGAGGTGCATTTAACTCTAATGAACTTATCCTCTGCAGCAGAGGTAACTCTGGGTCTTCCTTTTCTGTGGCGGTCCTCATGAGAGCCAGTTTCATCATAGCGCTTGATGGTTTTTGCAACCTCACTTGAAGAAACTTTCAAAAATCTTGACATTTTCTGGATTGACTGTGCTTCATGTCTTAAAGTAATGATAGACTGTTGTTTCTCTTTTCTTATTTGAGCTGTTCTTGCCATAATATGGACTTGGTCATTTACCAAATAGGGCTATCTTCTGTATACCACCCCTACCTTGTCACAACACAATTGATTGGCTCAAATGCATTAAGAAGGTGTCATGACTGTCCTGTGAGGATCCAGATGGGCCGGATCAGCTCTGCTGTGGCTGATTTCGGCCAGGCCCCTCTCCCCTGCAGAGGGGGGAAAGGGTAGCTGGTGGGGAATTGACAGTTCACACCCTGTGGTAAACCAAGGACTTTCAGCTATCTCCAAATTCACATAGAAATGTGATTTTGTCTACACAGACTTTTCCCGCCAAAGCTCTACATGTTCTAAAGTCAACACTGGAACAATATTTCTAACATAGAATGTGGGGAATGGTCAGAGGCGTTCTAAAGAATAATAATGTTATTTTGTGATGTCATTAGAAAAGTTATAAAGGAAATACTGTAACTTGAAAAGTATACACAATAGAGATGTGCAAAGCTCTTTTGAGACCTACCCAAAGGTGTTGCCGAAGTTGTTTCTAACAGGGGGTGAAGACTTATCTAATCAAGGTATATTAGTATTTCATTTTTCATTCATCTTTAAAAACTGTCTAACACAACAAAATGTGGAAAAACCTCTTTAAGGAATACCTAGGATAGGTTAAGTGTTTTAGATGCATACTTTCTGAAGGTACTGTATATTTGTAATGTAATGTAATGTGAAAAAGTCGAGGGGTGTGAATACTTTCTGAAGGTACTGTATATTTCCGCACACACTGTACTGTGCATAAACTCTCCCACCTTGTAACGTTTACGCTTGGAGTCGGAAAACAAGTGCAGGTGGTGACTTTAATAATAAACGGAACATGGAACAATATAACAAACACGAGTAGCGTCGAGACATGAAACACATAAACAATACTGACTGGGGAAGGAACCTAAGGGAGTGTCAGATATAGGCTAGGTAATAAGTGAGGTAATGGAGTCCAGGTGTGTCTCATGACGATGGTGCAGGTGCGCGTAATGATTGATGCCAGGTGTGCGTAATGATGGATCCAGGACCGGTGGTTAGTATTCCGGAGAAGTCAGGCGCCGGAGGGGAGGAGCGGGAGTAGGCGTGACACCCATGTATAATGTGGAGAGCTCATATGCTGTACATCTAATGACAGCGAGCAGAGAGGAATACATAAAATCTCTCTCTCTGTCTCTGTGCTCTACTGCAGTGGCCTGGTCTCATAAACAATCAGTTACACCATGCAGCAGCAAGCAGCCAGCAGAATAGACCCTGAGGTGATGGAAAGCCCCCTGTATCTCATTCTCAATTCAATTCAAAGGGGCTTTATTGGCATGCGAAACATGTTTACATTGCCAAAGCAAGTGGTAAAAACGAACGAAAAAATTACAAAAGCCAACCAAGCGAATTAAACAAAGACAAAAACAATCGGACATTAAGAGTAAACATTAGGCAAACTAAATGTTTGAAGAGAATAAGGACATTTAAAATATTATATTATTAGCTATTAAAAATGTAGTATAACATTTAAATGTTACACTTTTTATCTCTTCCTTTCTCTCTCTCGCCCCATGTGAGCTTCTCTCTCCCTCTCTTTCTCTCAACCCCTCCCCCTCACGCACTTTCTGCCTCTCTCTCTTTTCCTCCTCTGAGGGCCTTGCCTCTCGACCTGTCCATCGATCCCTCTCTCCCTCCTTTCTTTAATTTTCTCCCTCCTGTCGATGAGGTATCGCTAGCTTCCATTCAGCCAGGTTATTAGTATTGATCAGATAGGGCCGGGGGAGTTGCGGCTCGTTTTGCATACCCCCTCAAACGGGTGTCCTCTGGACAGCTAGCCAGGATGTGGTCAGAACCCAGGCAATGGTGGTGACAGGGCATCTAACGTGGAAATTAGTTTTACTGAGTATACTTGAGTCTCGTCTCGTTTACCTTTCTCATCTTCTATTCCCCTCCCCGTCCCTCCATTCCCCTGTCTCCTCTCTTCCCAGTCCTTTTCCTCCTCTCCCCCTCTCTTACTTCCACACCTGCCCATCTCCTCAGTCCTCCTCTTGTCCATTCTCATCTCTTCTCTTCATCCTATTTCTGTCTCCTCCTGTTCTTTTCTCCTGAGCGCGGCCTATCTGACAGGCTCTCTGCAGCCTATCTCTGAGGAGATAGCGATACAGTCAGGTGAAGACAGATGTTACAGTGACACACTACTGGATGGCTGGCAAGGGGAACCGTTGAGATAAGAAATAACAGCTAGATCATATTTCTGGTTTTAAATCAGACTGTTTTGCCCATAGTTACGTTTGTTAGAAAGCATTAGTTAGAAACACTGCATTAGTTAGAAACTAATATTCAGTGGGATCTGTTTGACACTCCATTGGTTGTCATGGTGACAGATGATCTATCTCAGAAGGGAGAGAAAAGGGATACCTAGCATGGTGTGTGTGTGTGTGTGTGTGTGTGTGTGTGTGTGTGTGTGTGTGTGTGTGTGTGTGTGTGTGTGTGTGTGTGTGTGTGTGTGTGTGTGTGTGTGTGTGTGTGTGTGTGTGTGTGTGTGTGTGTGTGTGTGTGTGTGTGTGTGTGTGTGTGTGTGTGTGTGCAGGAGAAGGGTGTCAGGTGGAGGAGAAGGGGAGAGAAAGGAAGAGGGGGGAAGAAAGGAACGAGGGAGGGCTGATGGAAGGATGATTATGTGGCTGGCCATCTGGACTGCAGTCAAAGCCAATTCACCAGAGGAAGTGTGTGTGTGTGTGTGTGTGTGTGTGTGTGTGTGTGTGTGTGTGTGTGTGTGTGTGTGTGTGTGTGTGTGTGTGTGTGTGTGTGTGTGTGTGTGTGTGTGTGTGTGTGTGTGTGTGTGTGTGTGTGTGTGTGTGTGTGTGTGTGTGTGTGTGTGTGTGTGTGTGTACGTGTGTGTGTGCGTGTGTGTGTGTACGTGTGTGTGTGTACGTGCGCCCTGTCTCATGCATCTGTGTGTGGGCACCTGTGTGTGATTTTCTCTATGTGTCCCATTGTGTATTTCTCCCCATACCTTGATAGAATTAGCATGAACATACACATTGGCAATAACACAAAGCCCCAACGCAGTTGGACACAGTCACAGACGTCTTTCCTCCTAATCATTTGTACACTAATAATTAGCCTGCTAACAAGTCGCTATTACCCCCTGTGCCCTGCCTCTCCCTGCTATCTGACTGCCTAATTGACGTTGCTGTATCTGAGAAGGAACCCTGTGCATAGTTATTAGAGCTATAATTACTATACACCTCACGGCACAGAGAAACACGGAGGATACCAGTGTTTTCTGTGCATAGCTATTAGAGCTGACACTACTACCTCCTACCTGCCCAGGCCTCTGGGGAAGGAGCGGAGGAGGGGGTAGCCCACTGTCTGTACTGTGGATATGATATATCATCATAATATATGCCACTTAGTAGAGGCTTTTCCCAAAACGACTAACAGTACAGTGAGCTTGTACATTTTACCCTAGGTTGTGTATATGTTCCCTTAGGTTGTATATATGTTCCCTGTGGAAATTGAATTCCGATGACCTTGGCCTTACCAACTGAACAACACAGGAATACATGTATGTGTGTCAAATCAAATCAAATTTTATTTGTCACATACACATGGTTAGCAGATGTTATTGCGAGTGTAGCGAAATGCTTGTGCTTCTAGTTCCGACAATGCAGTAATAACCAACAAGTAATCTAACTAACAATTCCAAAACTACTGTCTTATACACACAAGTGTAAGGGGATAAATAATATGTACATAAAGATATATGAATGAGTGATGGTACAGAGCGGCATAGGCAAGATACAGTAGATGGTATCGAGTACAGTATATACATATGAGATGAGTATGTAAACAAAGTGGCATAGTTAAAGTGGCTAGTGATATATGTATTAAATAAAGATGCAGTAGATGATATAGAGTACAGTATATACGTATACATATGAGATGAATAATGTATGGTATGTAAACATTATATTTGGTAGCATTGTTTAAAGTGGCTAGTGATATATTTTACATAATTTCCCATCAATTCCCATTATTAAAGTGGCTGGAGTTGAGTCAGTGTGTTGGCAGCAGCCACTCAATGTTAGTGATGGCTATTTAACAGTCTGATGGCCTTGAGATAGAAGCTGTTTTTCAGTCTCTCGGTCCCAGCTTTGATGCACCTGTACTGACCTCGCCTTCTGGATGATAGCGGGGTGAACAGGCAGTGGCTCGGGTGGTTGTTGTCCTTGATGATCTTTATGGCCTTCCTGTAACATCGGGTGGTGTAGGTGTCCTGGAGGGTAGGTAGTTTGCCCCCGGTGATGCGTTGTGCAGACCTCACTACCCTCTGGAGAGCCTTACGGTTGTGGGCGGAGCAGTTGCCGTACCAGGCGGTGATACAGCCCGCCAGGATGCTCTCGATTGTGCATCTGTAGAAGTTTGTGAGTGCTTTTGGTGACAAGCCAAATTTCTTCAGCCTCCTGAGGTTAAAACTTGCTACCCTCTCCACTACTGTTCCATCGATGTGGATAGGGGGGGTGTTCCCTCTGCTGTTTCCTGAAGTCCACAATCATCTCCTTAGTTTTGTTGACGTTGAGTGTGAGGTTATTTTCCTGACACCACACTCCGAGGGCCCTCACCTCCTCCCTGTAGGCCGTCTCGTCGTTGTTGGTAATCAAGCCTACCACTGTTGTGTCAATCGCAAACTTGATGATTGATGTATTGTCCTCAAAGCGGGTAAAAAAGTTATTTAGTCTGCCTGGGAGCAAGACATCCGGGTCCGTGACGGGGCTGGTTTTCTTTTTGTAATCCGTGATTGACTGTAGACCCTGCCACATACCTCTTGTGTCTGAGCCATGTAGGAGCAATGAGCTGGCCAAGCTCCAGGCATTTTACATTTTAGCAGATGCTCTTATCCAGAGTGACTTACAGGAGCAATTAGATTTAAGTGCCTTGTTCAAGGGCACCTCAAAATATTTTTCACCAAGTTGGCTCGGGATTCGAACCAGCGACATTTCAGGCTATGTGACTGAAGGCCTACTGGATCATTTGTTTGTTTGCCAACACTGTTGGCCAACAATTCATAAAGAGGGATTGTAGTTTGAAGTGTGCTTGGGAGTCTAACCACCATCTGTGGGTGTTGGTGTGATGTGGTGTTTTTGAGGAGACTCCAAATGATTTTAGATGGAGAGAATGGTGTCATAACACTCAGCACTGTTTATGTGTTGTAGGTTTGTGTTAACCACATTGATCAAACCAAGGCATGATATACTGGGGTTCTGCAATCTATCGTCCATGTTGGTACCAAACATCCAACCTTCCATGGTTCTAATTCACATTCTCTGTGGAACTGTCTTACAAGACAAATTAAAATGACTTGTCATCAAAGTGACTTAACAATATCTCTTCTCCCTCTCCTTTCCCCTCTTTCCATCCCACCCTTCCCCAATTCCTAACCCTCCAGAGGATCTGTTGCCATTTGGTTTCCCCAGCATCGACATGGGACCACAGCTGAAGGTGGTGGAGAGGACCAGGACAGCCACCATGCTGTGTGCTGCCAGCGGCATCCCAGACCCAGAGATATCCTGGTTCAAAGATTTCCTACCTGTAGAACCCAGGTCCAGCCTGGGACGCATCAAACAACTACGCTCAGGTGAGATGGAAGGGAGAGAGGGAAGGGAGAGAGAGAGGCCAGTCAGAGAGAGAGAGAGAGAGAGAAAGAAATGGGTGAGGAATACAGTAGTGATATGAATCACGGGATTCCTCAGTATGTCCTTGGGGAGGTTTGTCTACTACAGAGCAAGCTAGAACTGATGTTCATAGCACACTCTTTGAAGCCCTCTTCATGTTCAATGTCATTTTATAAATGTTTCTGGAGAGACCAGACGTATTGTCTAGGCATGTCTGGCAAACAGTGCATTCGGAATGTATGCAGACCCCTTAACTTTTTCCATATTTTGTAACGTTACAGCCTTATTCTAAAATGCATTAAATCGATTTTTTCCTCATCAATCTACACACAATACCTCATAATGACAAAGCAAAAACAGTTTTTTTATTTATTATTGCAAATGTATTAAAAGTAAAAAACTGAAATATCACATTTACATAAGTATTCAGACCCATTACTCAGTACTTTGTTGAATCACCTTTGGCAGTGATTACAGCCTTGAGTCTTCGTGGGTATGATGCTACAGGATTGGCACACCTGTATTTGGGGAGATTCTTCCATTCTTCTCTGCAGATCATCTCAAGCTCTGTCAGGTTGGACGGGGAGCGTTGCTGCACAACTATTTTCAGGTCTCTCCAAAGGTGTTCGATCGGGTTCAAGTCCGGGCTCTGGCTGGGCCATTCAAGGACATTCAGAGACTTGTCTTGAAGCCACTCCTGTGTTGTCTTGGATATGTGCTTAGGGTCGATGTCCTGTTGGAAGGTGAACCTTTGCCTCAGTCTGAGGTCCTGAGCACTCTGGGGCAGGTTTTCATCAAGAATCTCTCTGTACTTAGCTCAGTTCATCTTTGCGTCGATCCCGACTTAGTCTTTGGCACTGAAAAACATCCCCACAGCACCCCTCCAGACGTGACGCTTAGCATTCAGGCCAAAGAGTTCAATCTTAGTTTCATCAGACCAGACAATCTTGTTTTTCATGGTCTGAGAGTCCTTTAGGTGACTTTTGGCAAACTCCAAGTGGGCTGTCATGTGTCATGTGTCAGTTTTGCCGGGCGGCATCTCTAGGATGAGACTTGCTGGTTCCAAACTTCTTCCATTTAAGAATGATGGAGGCCACTGTGTTCTTGGGGACCTTCAAGGCTGACATATTTTTGGTACCCTTCCCCAGATCTGCAGGCCTTGACACAATCCTATCTCCGCGCTCTAATTGCAATTCCTTCGACCTCATGACCTTGTTTTTGCTCTGACATACACTTTCAACTGTGAGACTTTATGTAGACAGGTGTGTGCCTTTCCGAGTCATGTCCAATCAATTTAATTTACCACAAGTGGACTCCAATCAAGTTGTAGAAACATCTCAAGGATGATCAATGGAAACAGGATGCACCTGAGCTCAATTCCGAGTCTCATAGCAAAGGGTCTGAAAACGTATGTAAATAAGGTATTTCTGTTATTTGCTTCTAAAAAACAAGTATTTGCTTTGTTGTTATGGGGTATTGTGTGTAGATTTATGAGAGAAAAAAGTAATTTAATCCATTTTAGAATAAGGCTGTAACAACAAAACATTTTGTAACAACATTTTGTAACATCAAAATGTGGAAAAGGTGAAGGGGTCTGAATACATTCGGGATGCACCCGAGAGAAAGGAGGAGGGAGGATGACAGGACAAAAAGGGATTCTTTCGTTTTCTACGTTCAGTTCCCCTGTCCTGCCATTTGTATGTCAAGCTGGTTTGACTGTGGTCTTTCAGTTTGTCATACTTCCCAACCTTTCCATTCTGCCTTTTTGTTTTGTGTCATATTTTACTCTGCAAAGGGATACTATAATATAACCCTAGTGTCTGCAGAGAAAGATATGTACACACACACTTATATGACTTGTACAAAAAATGCTATTAAACACTAATCCAAGTATTTTTGCCAGAAAGAACATGATGTAGGAGAAATTATAGGTGCCAGATTGGTAGACACAGAACCATATTTAATCATACACACAGAACTATGGGTAGTGTAGTACAGCATTATGGACATGTAAACCAGAGTGTAAGCAAGGTAATTCCACATGGAGAACATGGTCATTCTGCATGGAGAACATGGTAATAACACATCCCTCACCTGCTTCTTGCGTCCTTTTTGTTTTTCTCCATAATGGTCAACAGCCTTCAGTAAGTATTACTGTAACCATAGCCACGCACACACCTTTTTACTGTATGTCTCTTAGACAACTTACGGTCACTACACCGTTAAAGCAGTCTTTCCCAAATGGTGGATCAGGACCCACTGGTGTGTCACAGCCAGTCCTTTTGGGGTCACAGAAACTGACTAGAGACGGCTGTGAATAGAAACATGGTTTTGATGATTTAATGGGTCAAAGAGTAAACAACTTTGAGAACCTCTGCATTATAGTCCCTTGAAGACACTGAAGATCACTCTCTGCATCTCTACGGCCTCACTCTCTTTCCCTGATCCCTCTCTTCCCTCCAGTGTCTACACACACACGCACGCACGCACGCACACACACACACACACACACGCACACACACACACACACACACACACACACACACACACACACACACACACACACACACACACACACACACACACACACACACACACACACACACACACACACACACACACACACACACACACACACACACACACACACACACACACACACACACACACACACACACACACACACACACACACACACAACACCATCTCCCGAGGAGGTGTAGTGAGGCATATGGTCCAAGAGTCAAAGTTTGTCAAGACTCTTCATAACTCAAAAGTGGTGTACATTTTCGACAACCATCTGTTGTGTAGGTCCTGCCATTCGCATTTAGAGAAGTCTGCAGGCCAATCCTCCTCATTAATTTGGGTTTGAGGCCTACAGAATTTCCCCTAATGTACGACGTGAGATCCACACAACATATGGTGTGCAATATGGACTCAGTTTGACATTTACACCACTTTTGACATGTGAAATTACCAAACAAACTTTGGTATTTGGGGTGAACCTTTTAAGTGTTTCTCGGATTAGGAATGATGGACAGACATCTCTCCTCCTAATTTTGGGCATGGTAGAGGGACACTGAAAGCACACTTTAGATTAGGTTTAGCTAAATCTTTGTAACCACGCTAGTTTAGCTTTGTGAACACATGGAGTAGTCAAATAATCATGTGCAGGGCTTGTCCACCCTAGTTTCCTGTATAGCTTACCATTGTTAACCACTCCCATTTATGTTGTTATCTGTCTCTGTGCGCTTCTTTCAATCTGTGTGTGTGTGTGTGTGTGTGTGTGTGTGTGTGTGTGTGTGTGTGTGTGTGTGTGTGTGTGTGTGTGTGTGTGTGTGTGTGTGTGTGTGTGTGTGTGTGTGTGTGTGTGTGTGTGTGTGTGTGTGTGTGTGTGTGTGTGTGTGTGTGTGTGTGTGTGTGTGAACATGTTTTGTTAAAAAGAAAAATGCTATAGAAACCTCTTCTCTTTGCAATAAGGAATTGAGACCCAAAAGCTCAAGAGAAGTTTCAAGTGCTTAATACCAAGGATACAGTCAGCAGAGTGCATACATTTAGAAAGTTCACAACACATTTTATACTCTTCCCGTGTAGGCGTCACCTGTCCAGCTATACAGGTTCTGGGCCTGACCCTACTCTCTGATCCTAGGCAATTTCCTCTTATCTGATTAGGTCAACCTTTCTAAATTAGCACACACAGTTTCATGGCCTGAACTCCATTAATACTCACAGTAATCATTCACTAAACAGGATACAAACAAACTACAGTTTAACATGTTACATTTTGACAGAATCCATCAGTTGGATTCCATCTATGTGAGCCTATGAGTGTGTGTGTGTGTGTGTGTGTGTGTGTGTGTGTGTGTGTGTGTGTGTGTGTGTGTGTGTGTGTGTGTGTGTGTGTGTGTGCGTGCGTGCGTGCGTGCGTGCGTGCGTGCGTGCGTGCGTGCGTGCGTGCGTACGTGTGTGTCTGTTTCAGGATCTGTTGTTTCATAGAGAGTGCTGTCGAGTACTCTCTATCTTCCTCCCTTTCTCCTTATTTTTTCTCTTTCCCCTGCTCTCCTGCTTGGTTGTTGCACAGATAAGTTATGCCTGTTTTGCGCCGAGCTCTGCTTTGTTCCATGGGGACGGGAGAGCGAGGGAGAGAACGAGAGAGGGAGAGGGAGGAGGGACGTGAGAGAGAGAGAGTTCTGCCTCGTTTGCCTTTCATGTGTCTGCAGGAGAGAGAAGCAAAGAGGTCAGCTGCAGCTAGCAGAGCAGCGAGAGAGCGGGCTCAATAAATACAAACAGAAATGTACGCAGGAAAGTACACACATACATTCCCTAACAAGAAAACTCCCCATAGTTTCCAGAGTGTTACTGTAACTTCAGCCTCTCTAGATGAGTAGTTGTCCAGGTGTAGATACACTACTCCTGTGGAGGAGTCTCTCTCTCGCTATCTATCTATCTATCTATCTATCTATCTATCTATCTATCTATCTATCTATCTATCTATCTATCTATCTATCTATCTATCTCTCTCTCTCTCTCTCTCTCTCTCTCTCTCTCTCTCTCTCTCTCTCTCTCTCTCTCTCTCTCTCCCTCTCTCTATCTCCCTCTCTCTCTCTCTCTCTCTCTCTCTCTCTCTCTCTCTCTCTCTCTCTCTCTCTCTCTCTCTCTCTCTCTCTCTCTCTCTCTCTCCCTCTCTCTGTCTCTATCTCTCTCCCACATACACACAGTGTCTGGATCGATCGCACCTCTCCTGCGCTGTCTTACTGTATGTCCGTCTGTCTCTACACTGTTAAAATGAAGTGCTTTGTAGTGGCAACTGAGTGGCAACTGAGCTGCCACCACCTTAAAGGAGATGAAACCTTAGCTTTGCTGCAGTATTGAAACACATAGTTATGAGGGTATTGGGACAGATTGAAGGTTTATTGAAACATTCATCCCGGGGTGTTCTGAAACATGACATGGTGTGTTGGAACGCCACATAATGAAGTTGTGCGACACCTTGCCTGAGCCTGGGAGCGTTAACCTGGAAAAGGTTGAAAACACTGTTACCTTCTCTTTTGGTGTCCTTTCCTCTTTCTCTAAAGCTCTTAAACACTATGATGGTTTTTCGAACCCTGTTTAGTGCAGAATTAGATCCCTTCTCTTTTTGTATATTCCCTGCTATTATATGGTGTGTTTATGAACTCCTCATAATTCCTTTTTTTAGTTATGAGTAGTATTATGCCTAAACAGAGGACACGAGAAAAGATTGTTTTGTGAAAATATAAATGAATACGTTTGTTCAGGATAATAATTCATGAGTACAAAATTACTTTTTCAAGACATGATTTTGAAGCTTCAAATGGTCACATTTTCTTTGCAAATGATCAAATGACGACAACACATGAGTAGTTCTTTCACACTTTTATATTGATAAAGTAGGACAATTCAAAGATCCGTGTGGTATTAATCATATTCATATTTTTCTAAATCAATGGAAATATGGCATTATATTTCGAATTTATGGGATAAAGTAATGGCAATGACTGCTAATGTTAGCAGTAGCACTTATACAAAGTTTAGCCCAGTGCTCAATGCGATCCATTATCCATTATGCTAATGTCTCTGACCTGAGCCTTTGTATTCAGATGATGATACATGGCATGGAATGTTGTTCAGATGGATTGAATCCCAATACGGGGCGGCAGGTAGACTAGTGGTTAGAGTGTTGGGCCAGTAACCCGAAAGGTTGAGATCGGAATACCTGAGCTGACAATGTAAACATCTGTCATTCTGCCCCTGAACAAGGCAGTTAACCTGCTGTTCCAAGACCGTCATTGTAAATAAGAATTTGTTCTTAACTGACTTGCCTAGTTAAATTAAGGTGTAAATCCGATGATATGACTCACAGTTGGCATAATTATTGTTAGGATTGGCCAGCCAGTGGGTAACTTAATATGTATGTTTGTTTTTCTGCAGGGAGACAAAGTGTGTGTTGCTCTCCATGTGTGTCTGTTAGATGACTAATGTGATGTAGTTGTTGAGTGGCTTCACCGCAAGTATATAAAAATTTAAAAAATGTGGTGTGGAAGGCCAAAACTAGAGCAGGCTAAATTGGCAGTGACTATGCATGTCTTGTACTATTAGCATTCAGCATCTGAAATGCTACAATGTGATAACATTTTGTACGCACGTTTTCTTTGATATATACTTTCTTGGATTGTTTAGTAGAGTTTCATCTGAACGTTTGGTGTGCTCTCACCTATCTGGGTTCGTGAAGACCTGAAACATGCCTGCTTTTCTTTTACTTGACCATATAGTTTCCTAGAGGACACACCTGCCACCAATGCCCTCTCTCCGCCTGAATTCTGAACAGTTTGGCCACACAATGTTTGTAGTTCACATTTTGACTTTAAACATTTGTCTTCTGATATGGTTGGCTGTGTACTTCAGTGGGTAAAATTCCCCCAAAAATGTGTCATCTCACTACCCCAGCAGGTTTAAGTCACACTTTCATCACTTTCATCTGTCTCCTCCTGTTTCTAATCTGTCTAAATAAAGGACAGAAACAAATAAAGGTGGGATTTCACAGAAAAATATTCTCCCTAGGCCCTATTCTGAATTTAAATAAGTTTATTTAAATTTAACTTTAAAAAATGTTGACTTGAGTCCATGTTAACTCTACCTAACTTGACAAGCAGAAGACCAGGGTTCACCTCGACCTTCTCACATGAATACCAGTGATGAATGCCCACTTTCCACATGTTACCTCATGCTACAACTGCTATAACTTACATATCCTAAAAGTTGGCGCAGACAGAGAGGACTGCCTCGCTTCTAGTTCTTAGGAAATGTTGCAGTTTTTTGTTATTTCTTATTACATTGTTAGCCCAGAAAATGTTATGTGTTATTACATACAGCCAGGAAGAATCTATTCCGCCGTAACTCACCAGCACTATGACCAAGAATACGACATTCGCGAAGCAGATCCTTTTTTCGCACCACCCATGGCAATTGAACTGATTCCAGAGGCAGACCCAAAACAACGCCTGCAAAAAAGAGGAACTCGAAGCGGTCTTCTAGTCCGACTTAGGAGGCGCGCACACCACCCACTGCTTCCGAGTATATTACTCACTAATGTTCAGTCCCTGGATAACAAAGTTGACGAGATCAGGGCAAGGATTTATTTCCAGAGAGACATCAGGGATTGTAACCAACATGGCTCTCTTGGGATATACTGTCAGAGTCGGTCCAGCCATGTGTATTCTCAGTTCATTGCACCAACAGAAGAAGGGCGGGGGTGTATGTTTCATGATTAACGACTCATGGTTTAATTATAATTAGATACAGTAACTCAAGTCCTTTGTTCACCCGACCTAGAATTCCTCACAATCAAATGCCGACCGTATTATCTCCCAAGAGAATTATCTTCGGTTATTGTCACAGCCTCGTATATCCCCCCTCAAGCCGATACCACGACGGCCCTCAAGGAACTTCACTGGACTTTATGCAAACTGGAAACCATATATCCTGAGGATGCATTTATTGTAGCTGGGGATTTTAACAAAGCAAAAAGGAGGAGAGGAAAAGAGGAAAAGCCTACCTAAATTCTATCAGCATATTGACTGTAGTACTCGCGCTGGAAAAACACTCAAACATTGTTATTCCAACTTCCGGGATGCATACAAGGACGTTCCCCACCCTTCTTACGGCAAATCTGACCATGACTACATTTTGCCCCTCCCTTCCTATAGGCAGAAACTCAAACAGGAAGTACCTGTGCTAAGAACTACTCAATACTGGTCTGACAAATCGGAATCCACGCTTCAAGATTGTTTTGATCACGCAGACTGGGATATGTTCCGGGTAGCTTCCAAGAATAATATTGACGTGTACACTGTGATGGTTACTAATTTCATCAAGAAGTGTATAGGAGATGTTGTACCCACTGTGACTATTAAAACCTACCCTAACCAGAAACATCAGTATAGAGACAAAGTGGAGTCGCAATTCAATGGCTCAGACACGAGACATATGTGGCAGGGTCTACAGACAATCATGGGCTACAAAAGGAAAACCAGCCACGTCGGGGACACAGATGTCTTGCTTCCAGACAAGCTCAACACATTCTTTGCCTGCTTTGATGATAACACAGTGCCACCGACACATGTTAACCCTCGCAAGGCTGCCGGCGCAGATGGCATCCCTAGCCGTGTCCCCAGAGCATGAGCAGACCAGCTGGCTGGTATGTTTACGGACATATTCAATCTTTCCCTATCCCAATCTGCTGTCCCCACATGCTTAAAGATGGCCACCATTGTTCCTGTACCCAAGAATGCAAAGGTAACTGAACTAAATTACTATCGCCCCATAGCACTCACTTCTGTTATCATGAAGTGATTTAAGAGACTAGTCAAGGATCGTATCACCTCCACCTTACCTGTCAAACTAGTCCCACTTCAATTTGCTTACCGCCCCAATAGGTCCACAGACGATGCAATCGCCATCACACTGCACACTGCCCTATCCCATCAGGACAAGAGGAATACCTATATAAGAATGCTGTTCATTGACTATAGCTCAGCATTCAACTCTAATGTACTCTCCAAGCTCATCATTAAGATCGAGGCCCTGGGTCTGAACCCTGCCCTGTGAAATTGGGTCCTGGACTTCCTGACTGGCCGCCCCCAGGTGGTGAAGGTTCGAAACAACATCTCCACTTCGCTGATCTTCAACATTGGGG